>NW_026782326.1:600000-876098 GCF_031769215.1 Ylistrum balloti | reverse complement strand
CGGGATGTTTTGTATATCTTGTACACCTGTACAGGTGAGGTCACAGTAGTGGTGCCAGTGCACGTGTCATTTTTGCCCGTGCATCAGCTGTGACCTTGGCTTACTCACCCTGTAATATAATTTACTTTCATGTGGAATAATACATTATCTGTTTATACTGGTCATTAAAAATATTAAATATTTAATCATAACTAGATATACGTTTACTAATTCTCCCTGGTAGACAGAGATAACCTCTGTTTTGTGACTTATACCTAAAAAGTACTATTAATATGTCTATGCTTGTACGGTTGCAAACATGAGCTTCTCACATTCTATTGTTACTGTTTTTAAATATATATAATTTATATATGTGTATGGTTATGCTATTCATATAGCGCATGAATATAAGTGCAAAGAAGATTTTACACAAAATACTTAATGAAATCAGTAACATCATGTAGCTATTGCCATCTTCTACCCATGTATAATCTTATGTGTTGTTGTCTTTGTGAGACTTATTTGTTCTTACCATTTTGAAAGTAATAGATCAAAATGTGACTTAAACAACCCCTGCTATATACTGTACATTATATCATGAGCTGAAAATATACTTCAACTGTAAATAGTGATACTATGTTTTTTTCATAGATATATGGTCGACGACGGTCAAGTAGTAAATACAATAACGATAAAAAAATGTTTTGTTTTATCTTGCATCAAGACGGCAGAAAAAGCGAACAAAGGGGACATCAAGACGACGGAAAAAAAGCGAACAAAAGGGACATCAAGACGGCAGAAAAAAATCGAACAAAAGGGACATCAAGAAGGCAGAAAAAAAAGAACAAAAGTAACATCAAGACGACAGAAAAAAAACCGAACAAATGTAACATCAAGACTACAGAAAAAAACGAACAAAAACGACATCAAGACGACAGAAAAAACGAACAAGCGGGACCTCAGGACGACACGAAAAAACGAACCAACTTGACATAAAAGTTAGAGAGAGAAACTAACACGCGAGACATCGAGACGACAGAAAAAAACGAACAAAACGGACATAAAGAAGACAGAAAAAAGCGAACAAAAGGGACGTCAAGACGACAGAAAAAAAGCGATTTAAACGTATATCCGGACGACAGAAAAAAAACGAACAAGCGGGACATAAAGACGACAGATCAAAAATGAACAAGCGGGACATTAAGACAGCAGAAAAGAAGCGAACAAGCGGGACATCAAGACGACAGAATAAAACGAACAAAAGGGAAATCAAGACGACAGAAAAAAAAGCAACAAGCGGGACATCAAGACGACAGAAAAAAAAAAAAGCGAATCAAGACGGGACAAAACGAACAAGAACAACATCAAAAAAAAAAAAAAAACAAAAGAGACATCAAGACGACAAAAAAAAAACGAACAAAAGGGAAAACAAAGATCAAAAACGAACAAAAGGACAAAAGACGACAAAAAAAAACAAAAAAAGAACAAGGGACATCAAGACGACAGAAAAAAAATGAACAAGCGGGACATAAAGACGACAGAAAAAAACCGAACAAATGTAACATCAAGACGACAAAAAAAAAACGAACAAAAAAACGACATCAAGACATCAAGATCAAGATGACAACAAAAAAACAAACAAAAGCAAAAACAAGATGACAGAAAATAAAACGAACAAAAGGGACATCAAGACGGCAGAAAAAAAGCGAACAAAAGGGACAACACGACGGCAGAAAAAAACGAACAAGCGGGAAATCAAGACGACAGAAAAAAAAAGAAAAAGCGGAACATCAAGACGTCAGAAAAAAGCGAACAAAAGGGACGTCAAGAACACAGAAGAAAACGAACAAGATTCAAAGCAAGATGACAAAAAGGAAAACGAACAAACGGGACATCAAGACGACAGAAAAAACCGAACAAAAGTAACATCAAGACGGCAGAAAAAAAACCGAACAAAAGGGACATCAAGACGACAGAAAAAAGCGAACAAAAGGGACATCAAGACGACAGAAAAAAATCGAATTAAAGGTATATCAGGATGACAGAAAAAAGCAAACAAAAGAGACATAAAGACGACAAAAAAAACCGAACAAAAGGGACATCGAGACGATAAAAAAAAGCGAACAAAAGGGACATCAAGACGACAGAAAAAAATCTAACAAAAGGGACATCAAGACGGCATAAAAAAAAAGAACAAAAGTAACATCAAGACGACAGAAAAAAAAAAACGAACAAATGTAACATCAAGACTACAGAAAAAAACGAACAAAAGTATCATCAAGACGACAGAAAAAAACCAACAAAAGAGACATCAAGACGACCAAAAAAAAACGAACAAAAGGGACATCAAGACGGCAGAAAAAACCGAACAAGAGGGACATCAAGACTACAGAAAAAAACGAACAAAAACGACATCAAGACGACAGAAAAAAAATGAACAAGCGGGACATAAAGACGACAGAAAAAAACCGAACAAATGTAACATCAAGACGACAGAAAAAAACGAACAAGCGGGACATCAGGACGACACGAATAAACGAACCAACTTGACATAAAAATGAGAGAGAGAAACGAACAAGCGGGACATCGAGACGACAAAAAAAAACGAACAAAAGAGACATCAAGACGACAGAAAAAAAACGAACAAAAGGGACATCAAGACGACAGAAAAAAACGAACAAAAGTAACATCAAGACAACAGAAAAAAGCGAACAAAAGGGACATCAAGACGACAGAAAAAAGCGAACAAAAGGGACATCAAGACAACAAAAAAAAGCGAACAAAAGGGACATCAAGACGACAGAAGAAAAACGAACAAACATGACAACAAGACGACAGAATAAAACCAAACAAAATTCACATCAAAACGACAGAAAAAAACGAACAAAAGGGACATCAAGACGACAGAAAAAAGCGAACAAAAGGGACATCAAGACGACAGAAAAAGCGAACAAAGGGGACATCAAGATGACGGAAAAAAGCGAACAAAAGGTAAGCGGGACATCAAGACGACAGAATAAAACGAACAAAAGGGAAATCAAGACGACAGAAAAAAAAGCAACAAGCGGGACATCAAGACGACAGAAAAAAAATGAACAAGCGGGACATAAAGACGACAGAAAAAAAAACAAAAGAACAAAAGGACATTGACATAAAAAAGAGAGAAAAAAAACCGAACAAAAGGGACATCAAGACGGCAGAAAAAAAAGCGAACAAAAGCGACATCAATACGGCAGAAAAAAAAACCTGAACAAAAGTTACATCAAGACGACAGAAAAAAACGAACAAAAGGGACATCAAGACGACAGAAAAAAGCAAACAAAAGGGACATCAAGAAAAAAACAGAAAAAAAAAACAAAAGAAGAAAAGGGACATCAAACAAAAGACAAAAAAAAAAAAAAACGAACAAAAGCGGGACATCAAGACGACAGAAAAAAAACGAACAAACATCAAACGACAAAAAAAAAAACAACAAAAGACAAAAAAACAAAAAAAAAAAAAGAACATCAAGACGACAGAAAAAAAAGCAACAAGCGCGACATCAAGACGACAGAAAAAAAAAGCAACAAGCGCGACATCAAGACGACAGAAAAAAAAATGAAAAAGCGGAACATCAAGACATCAAGACGACAGAAAAAACCGAACAAAAGTAACATCAAGACGGCAGAAAAAAAAACGAACAAAAGCGACATCAAGACGGCAGAAAAAAAAGCGAACAAACATGACATCAAGACGACAGAAAAAAACGAACAAAAGGGACATCAAGACGGCAGAAAAAAATCGAACAAAAGGGACATCAAGAAGGCAGAAAAAAAACCGAACAAATGTAACATCAAGACTACAGAAAAAAACGAACAAAAACGACATCAAGACGACAGAAAAAACGAACAAGCGGGACATCAAGACGACACGAAAAAACGAACCAACTTGACATAAAAATGAGAGAGAGAAACGAACAAGCGGGACATCGAGACGACAAAAAAAAAACGAACAAAAGAGACATCAAGACGACAAAAAAAAAACGAACAAGCGGGACATCAAGACGACAAAAAAAAATCAACCAGCGGGACATCAAGACGGCAGAAAAAAACTAACTATCGGGACATCAAGACGACAAAAAAAATTGAACAAGCGGGACATAAAGACGGCAGAAAAGAAGAAAACAAAAAAAGCGGGACATCAAGACGAGAAAAAAAAACGAACAAAAGGACATCAAGACGACAGAAAAAAAAACGAACAAAAGGGACATCAAGACGACAGAAAAAAAAAAAAACAAAAGCGGGACATCAAGACGACAGAAAAAAAATGAACTAGCGGGACATCAAGACGACAGAAAAAAGCAAACAAAAGAGACATAAAGACGACAGAAAAAAGCGAACAAAAGGGACATCAAGACGACAGAATAAAAACGAACAAAAAGGACAACAAGACGACAGAAAAAAAAACGAACAAAAGCGGGACATCAAGACGACAGAAAAAAATCAAGACGACGAAAAAAAAACGAACATCAATCAAGATGACAGAAAATAAAGCGAACAAAAGGGACATCAAGACGACAGAAGAAAAACGAACAAACATGACAACAAGACGACAGAAAAAAACGAACAAACATGACATCAAGACGACAGAAAAAAAAACGAACCAGCTTGAAAGCAAGATGACAGAAAATAAAACGAACAAAAGGGACATCAAGACGACAGAAAAAAATGAACAAGCGGGACATCAAGACGACAGAAGAAAAACGAACAAAAGACGACATCAAAAAACGACAAAAAAAAAACGAACAAAAAACATCAAGACAAGAAAAAAAAACGAACAAAAGGGACATCAAGACGACAGAAAAAAAAACGAACCAGCTTGAAAGCAAGATGACAGAAAATAAAACGAACAAAAGGGACATCAAGACGACAGAAGAAAAACGAACAAACATGACAACAAGACGACAGAAAAAAAATGAACAAGCGGGACATCAAGACGAGAGAAAAAAAATAAACAAGCGGTACATAAAGAAGACAGAAAAGAAACGAACAAAATGGACATCAAGACGATAAAAAAAAGCGAACAAAAGGGACATCAAGACGACAGAAAAAAACATCAAAAAAAGCGACATCAAGACGAGAGACAAAAAAAAAAAAAAAAAACACATCAAAAATATAAAGCGAACAACAGGGACATCAAGACGACAGAAGAAAAACGAACAAACATGACAACAAGACGACAGAAAAAAAATGAACAAGCGGGACATAAAGAAGACAGAAAAGAAAACGAACAAGACGGACATAAAACAAGACATCAAGACAAAAAAAAAAAAACGAACAAAAGACATAAAGACGACAGAAAAAAAGCGAACAAAAGGGACATCAAGAATGCAGAAAAAAAAACAAAAGTAACATCAAGACGACAGAAAAAAAGCGAACAAAAGGGATATCAAGACGGCAGAAAAAAACGAACTAGCGGGACATCAAGACGACAAAAAAATTGAACAAGCGGGACATCAAGACGACAGAAAAAAAATGAACAAGCGGGACATAACGACAGCAGAAAAGAAGCGAACAAGCGGGACAACAAGACGGCAGAAAAAACGAACAAGCGGGAAATCAAGACGACAGAAAAAAAAATGAAAAAGCGGAACATCAAGACGACAAAAAAAAGCAAAAAAATGAACAAGCGGGACATAAAGACAACAGAAAAAAACCGAACAAATGTAACATCAAGACTACAGAAAAAAAACGAACAAAAGAACATCAAGACGACGGAAAAAGCGAACAAAAGGGACAAAAAGACGGCAGAAAAAAAGCAAACAAAAGGGACATCAAGAAGGCAGAAATAAAACCAGAATAAAAGTAACATCAAGACGACAGAAAAAAAGCAAACAAAAGGGATATCAAGACGGCAGAAAAAAACGAACTAGCGGGACATCAAGACGACAGAAAAAAACGAACAAACATGACATCAAGACGACAGAAAAAAACGAACCAGCTTGAAAGCAAGATGACAGAAAATAAAACGAACAAAAGGGACATCAAGACGACAGAAAAAAAACCGAACAAAAGTAACATCAAGATAACAGAAAAAGCGAACAAAAGGGACATCAAGACAACAAAAAAAAACGAACAAGCGGGACATCAAGACGACAGAAAAAAAATGAACAAGCGGGACATCAAGACGACAGAAAAAAAACGAACAAGTGTGACATCAAGACGACAGGAGAAAAAAGCAACAATCGGGACATCAAGACTACAGAAAAAAATAAAACGAACAAAAGGGACATCAAGACGCAAAAATAAAGCGAACAAAAGTAACATAAAGACGACAGAAAAAAAAACGAACAAAAGGGACATGAAGACGACAGAAAAAAACGAACAAAAGTAACATAAAGACGACAGAAAAAAAACGAACAAAAGGGACATGAAGACGACAGAAAAAAGCGAACAAAAGGGACATCAAGACGACAGAAAAAAAACGAATTAAAGGTATATCAGGATGACAGAAAAAAACGAACAAGCGGGACATCAAGACGACAGAAAAAAAACGAACAAAAGAGACATCAAGACGACAACAAACCACCGAACAAGCGGGACTTCAAGACGACGGAGAAAAAACCGAACAAAAGTGATATCAGGACGACGGAAAAAAACGAACAAGCGGAACATCAAGACGGCAGAAAAAAAAAACGAACAAACGTGACAACACGACGACAGAAAAAAAACGAACAAAAGTAACATCAAGACAACAGAAAAAAGCGAACAAATGGGACATCAAGACGACAGAATAAAATGAACAAGCGGGACAGAAAGACGACAAAAAAAAAACGAACAAAAGGGATATCAAGACGACAGAAGAAAAACGAACAAACATGACAACAAGACGACAGAAAAAAAACGAACAAACATGACATCAAGACGACAGAAAAAAACGAACAAAAGGGACATAAAGACGACAGAAGAAAAACGAATAAACATGACATCAAGACGACAGAAAAAAAATGAAAAAGCGGGACATCAAGACGAAAAAAAAATCAAACAAAAGGGACGTCAAGACGACAGATAAAAAGCGAATTAAAGGTATATCAGGATGACAGAAAAAAACGAACAAGCGGGACATCAAACAAGATGACAAAAAATAAAACGAACAAAAGTAACATCAAGACGACAAAAAAAAAAAAAGATTTAAAATCAAGAAAGAAAAAAAAAACGAACAAAAGGGACATCAAGACGACAGAAAAAAAAAGAACAAAAGGGACATCAAGACGACAGAAAAAAAACGAACAAAAGGGGACATCAGACGACAGAAAAAAAACGAACAAAAGGGACATCAAGACGACAGAAAAAAAAACGAACAAAAGGTACATCAAGACGACAGAAAAAAATAAAACGAACAAAAGTAACATCAAGACGACAAAAAAAAAACGAAAAAAAGTAACATCAAGACGACAGAAAAAAAACGAACAAAAGTAACATCAAGACGGCAGAAAAAAAAAACGAACAAAAGCGACATCAAGACGGCAGAAAAAAAAGCGAACAAAAGGGACATCAAGACGACAGAAGAAAAACGAACAAACATGACAACAAGACGACAGAAAAAAAAACGAACAAAAGTAACATCAAGACGGCAGAAAAAAAAGCGAACAAAAGTAACATCAAGACGACAGAAAAAAAAACCTGAACAAAAGTTACATCAAGACGACAGAAAAAAACGAACAAAAGGGACGTCAAGAACACAGAAAAAAACGAACAAGCGGGACATCAAGATGACAAAAAAAACAACAAAAGACATCAAGACGAAGAAAAAAACGAACAAAACGAAGAAAAAAAACAAAAGGGACATCAACAGAAAATAAAGCGAACAAAAGGGACATCAAGACGACAGAAGAAAAACGAACAAACATGACATCAAGACGACAGAAAAAAACGAACCAGCTTGAAAGCAAGATGACAGAAAATAAAACGAACAAAAGGGACATCAAGACGACAGAAGAAAAACGAACAAACATGACAACAAGACGACAGAAAAAAACGAACAAAAGGGGACATCAAGACGACAAAAAAAGCGAACAAAAGGGACATCAAGACGACAGAAGAAAAACGAACAAACATGACAACAAGACGACAGAAAAAAACGAACAAACATGACATCAAGACGACAGAAAAAAAAACGAACAAAAGGGACATCAAGACAACAGAAAAAAAAACAAAAGCGGGACATCAAGACGACAGAAAAAAACAAAAGACATCAAGACGAGAAAAGAAAACAAACAAAAGGGACATCAAGACGACAGAAAAAAAGCGAACAAAAGGAACATCAAGACGACAGAAAACAAATGAACAAACGGGACATCAAGACGACAGAAAAAAAACAAAAGAACAAACGAGACATCAAGACGACAAAAAAAACGAAAAAAAGTCAAGACGACAGAAAAAACGAACAAAAGTAACATCAAGACGACAGAAAAAACGAAAAAAAGTAACATCAAGACGGCAGAAAAAAGCGAACAAAGGGGACATCAAGACGACGGAAAAAAGCGAACAAAAGGTAGATCAAGACGACAGAATAAAACGAACAAAAGGGAAATCAAGACGACAGAAAAAAAAGCAACAAGCGGGACATCAAGACGACAGAAAAAAAAAAGCAACAAGCGGGACATCAAGACGACAGAAAAAAAACCGAACCAATGTAACATCAAGACGACAGAAAAAAACGAACAAAAGGGACATCAAGACGACAGAAAAAAGCAAACAAAAGGGACATCAAGACGTCAGAAAAAAGCGAACAAAAGGGACGTCAAGAACACAGAAAAAAACGAACAAAAGTAACATCAAGACGACAGACAAAAAGCGAACAAAAGGGACGTCAAGACGCAGAAATAAAGCGAACAAAAGTAACATAAAGACGACAGAAAAAAACGAACAAAATTAACATCAAGACGACAGAAAAAAAACGAACAAAAGTAACATCAAGACGGCAGAAAAAAACCGAACAAAAGCGACATCAAGACGGCAGAAAAAAAAGCGAACAAACATGACAAGACGACAGAAAAAAACGAACAAAAGTAACATCAAGACAACAGAAAAAAGCGAACAAAAGGGACATCAAGACGACAGAAAAAAAAAACTTGAAAAAACATCAAGAAGAAAAAAAAACAACAAAAGGGACATCAAGACGACAGAAAAAAACGAACAAAAACGACATCAAGACGACAGAAAAAACGAACAAGCGGGACCTCAGGACGATACGAAAAAACGAACCAACTTGACATAAAATTGAGAGAGAGAAACGAACAAGCGGGACATCAAGACGACAAAAAAAAAAAAACGAACAAGCGGGACATCAAGACGACAGAAAAAAAAAAAACGAACAAAAGGGACACGACAAAAAAAGAACAGAAAAAAAATGACAGAAAAAAAAACAAGCGGGACATCAAGACGACAGAATAAAACGAACAAAAGGGAAATCAAGACGACAGAAAAAAAAAAACAACACATCAAGACGACAGAATAAAACGAACAAAAGAGACATCAAGACGACAGAAAAAAACGAACCAGCTTGAAAGCAAGATGACAGAAAATAAAGCGAACAAAAGGGACATCAAGACGACAGAGAAAAACTACAAAAGGGACATCAAGAGGACAGAAAACAAATGAACAAACGGGAAATCAAGACGACAGAAAAAAATGAACAAGCTTGAAAGCAAGATGACAGAAAATAAAACGAACAAAAGGGACATCAAGACGACAAAAAAAGCGAACAAAAGGGACATCAAGACGACAAAAAAAGCGAACAAAAGGGACATCAAGACGACAGAAGAAAAACGAACAAACATCAAGAAAAAAAACGAACAAAAAGAACATCAAGACGACATAAAAAAACGAACAAGCGGGACATCAAGACGACAGAAAATAAAACGAACAAAAGGGACATCAAGACGACAAAAGAAAAACGAACAAACATGACAAGAAGACGACAGAAAAAAACGAACAAAAGTAACATCAAGACAACAGAAATAAGCGAACAAAAGGGACATCAAGGGGGACATCAAGACTACAGAAAAAAAACGAACAAAAACGACATCAAGACGACAGAAAAAAACCGAACAAAAGGGATATCAAGACGACAGAAAAAAACCGAACAAAAGGGACATCAAGACGACAGAAAAAAAGCGAACAAAAGGGACATCAAGACGACAGAAAAAAAAGGAACAAAAGGGATATCATGACGGCAGAAAAAAACGAACTAGCGGGACATCAAGACGACAAAAAAAAACGAACAAAAGGACATCAAGACGACACAAAAAAACGAACAAACGGGAAATCAAGACCACATAAAAAAAAAAGCAACAAGCGGGACATCATCAAGACGACAGAAAAAAAAACGAACAAAAGTAACATCAAGACGGCAGAAAAAAGCGAACAAAAGAGACATCAAGACGGCAGAAAAAGCGAACAAAGGGGACATCAAGACGACGGAAAAAAAGCGAACAAAAGGGACATCAAGACGGCAGAAAAAAATCGAACAAAAGGGACATCAAGACGACAGAAAAAAAACCAGAACAAAAGTAACATCAAGACGACAGAAAAAAGCGAACAAGCGGGACATCAAGACGACAGAAAAAAACGAACAAGCGGGACCTCAGGACGACACGAAAAAACGAACCAACTTGACATAAAAGTTAGAGACAGAAACGAACACGCGGGACATCGAGGCGACAGAAAAAAACGAAAAAAAAAAACCGAACAAAAGGGACATCAAGACTACAGAAAAAACAAACGAAAGGGACATAAAGAAGACAGAAAAAAGCGAACAAAAGGGACGTCAAGACGACAGAAAAAAAGCGAATTAAAGATATATCACGATGACAGAAAAAACGAACAAGCGGGACATCAAGACGACAGAAAAAAAATGAACAAGCGGGACATATAATGACGACACATAAAAAATGAACAAGGGAGACATCAAGACGGCAGAATAAAACGAACAAGCTTCAAAACAAGATGACAGAAAAGAAAACGAACAAAAGGGACATCAAGACGACAGAAAATAAAGCGAACAAAAGTAACATCAAGACGACAGAAAAAAACGAACAAAAGAGACATCAAGACGGCAGAAAAAGCGAACAAAGGGGACATCAAGACGGCAGAAAAGAAGCGAACAAAATGGACAACAAGACGACAGAAACAAACGAACAAGCGGGACATCAAGACGACACATAAAAAATGAACAACGGGGACATCAAGACGGCAGAATAAAACGAACAAGCTTCAAAACAAGATGACAGAAAAGAAAACGAACAAAAGAGACATCAAGACGACAGAAAAAAAGCGAACAAAAGGGATATCAAGACGACAGATTAAAACCGAACAAAAGGGATATCAAGACGACAGAAAAAAAGAAACAAGCGGGACATCAAGACGACAAAAAAAGCAAAAAAATGAACAAGCGGGACATCAAGACGGCAGAAAAAAACGAACAAAAGTAACATCAAGACGACAAAAAAAAAACGAACAAAAGTAACATCAAGACGACAGAAAAAAACGAACTAGCGGGACATCAAGATGACAAAAAAAAAAACGAACAAACACCAAAAGAAAACTAACAAAAGAGACATCAAGACTAGAAAAAAAACGAACAAAAGAGACATCAAGACGACAAAAAAACACCGAACAAGCGGGACTTCAAGACGACAGAAAAAAACCGAACAAAAGGGATATCAAGACGGCAGAAAAAAACGAACTAGCGGGACATCAAGACGACAAAAAAAATTGAACAAGCGGGACATCAAGACGACAGAAAAAAAATGAACAAGCGGTACATAAAGACGACAGAAAAGAAGCGAACAAAATGGACATCAAGACGACAAAAAAAAGCGAACAAAAGGGACATCAAGACGACAGAAAAAAACGAACAAAAGGGACATCAAGACGACAGAAAAAAAAAAGCAACAAGCGGGACATCAAGACGACAGAAAAAAAACGAACAAAAGCAACATCAAGACGACAGAAAAAAACGAACAAAAGGGAAATCAAGAGGACAGAAAAAAAAAGCAACAAGCGGGACATCAAGACGACAGAAAAAAAATGAACAAGCGGGACACAAAGACGACAGAAAAAAAAAACAAACAAGCGGGACATCAAGACAACAGAAAAAAAAAGCGGGACAAGCGGGACAAAAGGACACAAACGAAAAAAAAACCGAAACAAACTTGACATAAAACGACAGAGAGAAAACGAACAAAAGGGACATCAAGACGACAAAAAAAAAACGAACAAAAGAGACATCAAGACGACAAAAAAAACGAACAAGCGGGACATCAAGACGACGGGAAAAAAAGCGAACAAAAGGGACATCAAGACGGCAGAAAAAAATCGAACAAAAGGGACATCAAGACGGCAGAAAAAGCGAACAAAAGGTAGATCAAGACGACAGAATAAAACAAGATGACAGAAAAAAAACCGAACAAAAGCAACATCAAGACAACAAAGGGGACATCAAGACGACAGAAAAAAAGCGAACAAAAGGGACGTCAAGACGACAGAAAAAAGTGAACAAGCGGGACATCAACACGACCGAAAAAAGCGAACAAAAGTAACATCAAGACGACAGAAAAAAAAACCAAACAAGCGGGACATCAAGACGAACAAAAGAAAAAAAAAAAAAGCGAACAAACGGGACATCAAGACGACAGAAAAAAAAACGAACAAAAGGGACACAAAAAAACGAACAAGCGACAAGAAAAAAAAAATTAACAAAAGCGGGACATCAAGACGACACGAAAAAACGAAGCAACATGACATGAAAATGAGAGAGAGAAACGAACAAGCGGGACATCGAGCCGACAGAAAAAAAACGAACAAAAGGGACATCAAGACGACAAAAAAAACACCGAACAAGCGGGACTTCAAGACGACAGAAAAAAACCGAACAAAAGGGACATCAAGACGACAGAAAAGAAAAGGAACAAAAGGGATATCATGACGGCAGAAAAAAACGAACAAGCGGGACATCAAGACGGCAGAAAAAAAGCGAACAAAAGTGATATCAAGACGACAGAAAAAAACGAACAAAAGGGACATCAAGACGACAGAAAAAAAACGAACAAAAGGGACATCAAGACGACAGAAAAAAAATGAACAAGCGGGACATCAAGACGACAAAAAAAAAGCAAAAAAATGAACAAGCGGGACATAAAGACGGAAGAAAAAAACGAACAAGATTCAAAGCAAGATGACAAAAAGGAAAACGAACAAACGGGACATCAAGACGACAGAAAAAACCGAACAAAAGTAACATCAAGACAACAGAAAACAAATGAACAAGCGGGACATCAAGACGACAGAAAAAAAACGAACAAAAGAGACATCAAGACGACAAAAAAAAAACGAACAAGCGGGACATCAAGACGACAGAAAAAAAATGAACAAGCGGGACATAAAGACGACAGAAAAAAATGAACAAGCGGGACATAAAGACGGCAGAAAAGAAGCGAATAAAATGGACAACAAGACGACAGAAACAAACGAACAAGCGGGACATCAAGACGACAGAAAAAAAGCGAACAAAAGTAACATAAAGACGACAGAAAAAAACGAACCAGCTTGAAAGCAAGATGACAGAAAATAAAACGAACAAAAGGGACATCAAGACGACAGAAAATAAAACGAACAAAAGGGACATCAAGACGACAGAATAAAACGAACAAAAGGGAAATCAAGACGACAGAAAAAAAAGCAACAAGCGGGACATCAAGACGACAGAAAAAAAATGAACAAGCGGGACATAAAGACGACAGAAAAAAAACCGAACAAATGTAACATCAAGACTACAGAAAAAAACGAACAAAAACGACATCAAGACGGCAGAAAAAGCGAACAAAGGGGACATCAAGACGACGGAAAAAAAGCGAACAAAAGGGACATCAAGACGGCAGAAAAAGCGAACAAAGGGGACATCAAGACGACGGAAAAAAAGCGAACAAAAGGGACATCAAGACGAAGAAAAAAATGAACAACAAAATGGACAACAAGACGACAGAAAAAACGAACAATGGGGACATCAAGACGACAGAAAAAAAGCGAACAAAAGGGACGACAAGAACACAGAAAAAAATGAACAAGCGGGACATCAAGACGACAGAATAAAACGAACAAAAGGGACAACAAGACGAAAGATAAAAAACGAACAAAAGAGACATCAAGACGACAAAAAAACACCGAACAAGCGGGACATCAAGACGACAGAAAAAAACCGAACAAATGTAACATCAAGACGACAGAAAAAAACAAACGAAATGGACATCAAGAAGACAGAAAAAAGCGAACAAAAGGGACATCAAGACGACAGAAAAAAAGCGAACAAAAGGGACATCAAAATGACAGAAAAAAGCGAACAAAAGGGATATCAAGACGACAGAAAAAAAACGAACAAAAGTAACATCAAGACAACATAATCAAACAGAACAAAAGGGACATCAAGACAACAGAAAAAATAGAACAAGCGGGAAATCAAGACGACAGAAAAAAGCGAACAAAAGGGACACCAAGACGACAGAAAACAAATGAACAAGCGGGACATCAAGACGACAGAAAACAAATGAACAAGCAGGACATCAAGACGACAGAAAAAAAACGACATCAAGACGACAGAAAAAAATAAATTAAAAATAGGGACATAAAGACGACAGAAAAAAAAAAGAACAAAAGGGACATCAAGACGACAGAAAAAAAAAAAAAACGAACAAAAGGGACATCAAGACGACAGAAAAAACCAACGAACAAAAGGACATCAAGAACGACATCAAGACGAAAAAAAAACGAACAAAAGGGACATCAAGACGACAGAAGAAAAACGAACAAACATGACAAAAAGACGACAGAAAAAAACGAACAAACATGACATCAAGACGACAGAAAAAAAAACGAACAAAAGGAACGACAGAAAAAAACGAACAAAAGGGACATCAAGACGACAGAAAATAAAACGAACAAAAGGGACATCAAGACGACAGAAAAAACAAGCGGGACATCGAGCCGACAAAAAAAAAACGAACAAAAGAGACATCAAGACGACAAAAAAACGCCGAACATGCGGGACTTCAAGACGACAGAAAAAAAACGAACAAAAGGGACATCAAGACGACAGAAAAAAAGCGAACAAAAGGGATATCAAGACGACAGAATAAAACCGAACAAAAGGGACATCAAGACGACAGAAAAAAAGCAACAAGCGGGACATCAAGACGACAGAAAAGAATCAACAAGCGGGACATAAAGACGACAGAAAAAAAATGAACAAGCGGGACATAAAGACGACAGAAAAAAACGACAGAAAAAAAAACGAACAAATGTAACATCAAGACTACAGAAAAAACGAACAAAATCGACATCAAGACGACAAAAAAAACGAACAAGCGGGACCTCACGACGACACGAAAAAAAAAGGGAATCAAGACGGACAAAAAACAACAAGACAGAAACAAAAAAAAAACAAGCGGGACATCAAGACGGCAGAAAAAAGCGAACAAACGGGACATCAAGACGACAGAAAAAAACGAACAAAAACGACGTCAAGACGACAGAAAAAAAATGAACAAGCGGGACATAAAGACGGCAGAAAAAAACCAGAACAAAAGTAACATCAAGACGACAGACAAAAAGCGAACAAAAGGGACATCAAGACGACAGAAAAAAAGCGAACAAAAGGGACATCAAGACGACAGAAAAAAAGCGAACAAAAGGGATATCAAGACGACAGAAAAAAACGAACTAGCGGGACATCAAGATGCATAAAAAACGAACAAGCGGGACCTCAAGACGACACGAAATAACGAACCAACTTGACATAAATGTTAGAGAGAGAAACGAACATGCGGGACATCGAGACGACAGAAAAAAAACGAACAAAAGGGACATCAAGACGGCAGAAAAAACAAACGAAAGGGACATAAAGAAGACAGAAAAAAAACGAACAAAAGGGACATCAAGACGACAGAAAAAAGCGAACAAAAGGGACATCAAGACGACAGAATAAAACAGAACAAACGGGACATCAAGACGACAGAAAAAAACGAACAAAAGTAACATCAAGACGTCAGAAAAAAAAAACGAACAAGCGGGACCTCAGGACGACAGAAAAAAAAGCGACATCAAGACGGCAGAAAAAAAGCGAACAAACATGACAACAAGACGACAGAAAAAAAACGAACAAAAGAACAAAAGGAACAAAAGGGACATCAAGACGACAGGATAAAAGGAACAGGCGGGACATCAAGACGACAGAAAAAAGCGAAAAAAAGGGACATTAAGACGACAGAAAAAAAACCGAACAAAAGGGACATCAAGACGACAGAATAAAACAGAACAAAAGGGACATCAAGACGACAGAAAAAAAGCGAACAAAAGGGATATCAAGACGACAGAAGAACAAAAGGGACATCAAGACGACAGAAAAAAAGCAACAAGCGGGACATCAAGACGACAGAAAAGAATCAACAAGCGGGACATAAAGACGACAGAAAAAAACGAATAAGATTTAAAACAAGATGACATTAAAGAAAACGAACAAAAGGGACATCAAGACGACAGAAAAAAACGAACAAAAGTAACATCAAGACGGCAGAAAAAAGCGAACAAAAGAGACATCAAGACGGCAGAAAAAGCGAACAAAGGGGACATCAAGACGACGGAAAAAAGCGAACAAAAGGGACATCAAGACGCAGAAATAAAGCGAACAAAAGTAACATAAAGACGACAGAAAAAAAAAACCTGAACAAAAGTAACATCAAGACGACAGAAAAAAGCGAACAAAAGAGACATCAAGACGGCAGAAAAAAGCGAACAAAAGAGACATCAAGACGACAGAAAAAAACGAACAAGCGGGACATCAAGACAACAGAAAAAAGCAAAAAAATGAACAAGCGGGACATAAAGACGGAAGAAAAAAACGAATAAGATTTAAAACAAGATGACAGAAAAGAAAACGAACAAAAGGGACATCAGAAATGAAATAAAGCGAACAAAAGAAACATAACACGACAGAAAAAAAACCGAACAAAAGCAACATCAAGACGACAGAAAAAAACGAATAAGATTTAAAACAAGATTACAGAAAAGAAAACGAACAAAAGGGACTTCAGAAATGAAATAAAGCGAACAAAAGAGACATCAAGACGGCAGAAAAAAATCGAACAAAAGGGACATCAAGAAGGCAGAAAAAAAAACCGAACAAAAGGAACATCAAGACGGCAGAAAAAGCGAACAAAGGGGACATCAAGACGACGGAAAAAAAGCGAACAAAAGGGACATCAGGACGACACGAAAAAACGAACCAACTTGACATAAAAGTTAGAGAGAGAAACGAACACGCGGGACATCGAGACGACAGAAAAAAACGAACAAAAGAGACATCAAGACGACAAAAAAAAACCGAACAAAAGGGACATCAAGACGGCAGAAAAAACAAACGAAAGGGACATAAAGAAGACAGAAAAAAGTGACAAAAAGGGACGTCAAGACGACATAATGTCATATGCGGCAAAACGTGAATGTACGTCATGTTTGGCACCCCATACCTCTGTAAAACACTATGTAATGTCGATATTAGTTTTATATCTGAACACTGGCTTATGCCGGAACAGCTAGATTTTCTTTCTACTATCGATAAAGATTTTATATCGTTTGGTAGATCCGACTCTAGAATAGCCATAGAGCCAGAAAACAGGAGCCGCCGGGGTTTTGGAGGGGTGGCGATGATGTGGCGTAAAGGTATTAAAGTTACTCCGTTAATTCAAGACGGAAATGATAGAGTTATAGCTATTTGTGTCGACACGAAAGGTTCGTACATGTACATTATTGGCGTTCTTATGCCGTCTACCAACTTACCTATGCAAGAGTTTCTTGACACAGTCCGATGTGTAACTGATTTGTATGAAAAGTATAATGAATTGGGTTCTGTTATAGTTATGGGTGATTTTAATGCCCATTTGTCGAAAAAATACGGTGCAAAAAATCATAAAGAAGCTAATGAAAGAGGTCTTATAGAGAAGTTCATACAAGATTACTATTCAATTTCGGTCAACTCTCAAAGCTGGTCGAGTGGACCAAGTTATACTTACATATCCAGTGATGGAAATCACGTTTCTATGATTGACCATATTCTTATTACGAAATCTAAAATCGACCTGGTAGATTCGTGTCATATATGTGATGACAACTTTCTTAATGTATCTGACCATCGACCGATAAAAATGGTACTTCGCACAATTTATTGTAAACGTGATTCACCGTCGATTGATACGACTATTAATTGGAAAAAAAATCACTGGTGAACATATAGATATATATAAACAACAGCTAGATATACTTTCAGAACAGATACATGTCCCTGTTAATATATCTGAGATTGCTAGTATAATGAATATAGCTGCGAGATCGTCGTTTCCTACAAAGCGTTACAGACATTATCTGAAACCGTACTGGAACCATGGTAACGTAAAATCTCTTCACGTCAATATGAGACACACTCGATCTTTATGGGTCAATGAAGGTCGTCCACGTGGTCATGTTCACGAGACATACAAAAACAATAAAACTGCGAAGAGGTTATTCCGTAACGAACTACTTTTTGCTCGCGAACAGTATGAAAGGGAACAATTCGAAAAATTAGAAAATATAGCAGAACTTGACATCGGTACCTTTTACAAAGCCGTACGTACCAAGAGGAACGTAAATAAACGCTCTTCCTCATATGAGTTACTGGTTAATGGCCAAATCATTCGTGATCCAGATATTTTGAGAGAAACATGGTATGATCATTTCCGTAAGTTGTCAAGTCCGCTCAAAGAACCACATTTCGACGATAAATTCAAGGAGCACGTTGATGGTCTTATTGGTGGAATGTATACTGAGAGTTTCAAAAATAATGATGGTATATGTGAAGAACCTATTACACTTCTAGAAGTACAACTTGCTGTAAGAGATATGAATATCGGAAAAGCTGGAGGGCATGATGGGATAGTCATTGAGCATATTAAATATGCCAGTTGTAACTTACTAAACACAATTGTTGTATGTTTCAATGATATAATAGAAAGGGAATTATACCCTGATCACTTTAAATTCGGTATAGTAATTACTTTGTTTAAAGGTGGTAAGCGTGACAGATCGCTGATGGATAGTTACAGAGAAATTACTCTAACAGCGACACTGCAGAAGTTACTGGAGAGAGTGTTATTCTCTAGAATATTAAAACAATGTGAAGTTATACATTTTTCAAATAAGCTTCAGCAAGGTTTTAGGGAGCACTGTGGAAGTATTACGGCGGCGTTCACGGTAAAGGATACCATTTTATACTATTTAGAAAGGAAATCAAAAGTGTTTGCTGCCTTTCTTGATAATCAAAAAGCCTTTAATAGTGTGTGGATAAACGGTCTCATGTATAAATTATATCAGCTGGGTTTTAATGGTAAGTTCTGGAGACTTTTGTTTGACTCGTTTATGAACGTGACGTCATCGGTGCTTTTTGATGGCAAACTTAGCAATGCGTACCCAATACACCAAGGGGTAGGTCAAGGTCGGGTGTTATCCGCCTGGTGCTTTCTTGTAATGATAAATGATCTTGCTGTGAAATTAGATAACCAACGCTATGGGCTAAAGGTTAAACATGTACATATTCCTTGTGTATTATTAGCAGATGATACGTTACTTCTCGCAGCGACGCTTTCTTTATTGCAGAAAGAGCTGGACATTGTTTATTCATATTCTGCAATGTGGCGTTTAAAATATAACTCTGTTAAAAGTTCGTTTATGATTTTTAATTTGTCACGTCGATTTAAATCGGAACATCACAGTAAGATATCCTGTTATTGAGGAGGGGAGGCTATTCCTCAAACTACTCAGAAATCTTATGCTGGAGTATCATTTACTTGTAATTTACAATCCGACAATAGCATCTCAGAGTCTTGTGATAAAGGAAGAAAAAGTTTAAATTCCCTTATTGGTATTGGCATCCACTCAAATGGGCTCAATCCCGTGACAAGTTTTAACATTATCAAATCAATCGTTTACCCTTGTATGCTATATGGAAGCGAACTTTGGAACAATTATGCTAATAAATCTGTTATAGGATTAGAGGTAATGCATAGGTATGCCTGTAGACGGTGCATCGGACTATCTAAAACGTCATCAACTTATGTAACAACGCAATGTCTAGGCGCTTTTAATGTATGGAGTGAGGTTGAAATTAAAAAACTGTTATTTTGGAATAAGCTATGTTTGGGAAATAAACGCTTTATTTGGAAGTCATTATTCGTTATTCGATTATGTCAATTCATGTTTGGGGAGCTATCTGATGTACAAATAGGATTTTTTCCAGATGTGTGTAGCATCATGGAAAAGTTTAATATAGAATCTTTTATTATGGACTTTCTAACCAACGAGTTTTTGCCGCCAAAAATATGTTGGAGGCATTTTATGAAAAGGTGCGTTAGTGACTTCTATTATATACTATGGAGAGAAAAGCTGTCTACAAAAACTGAACTGTCCAGATATGCTGCCATTCATTGTTATCAAGGAATTAATCCTATACTGGAGCTAAGTAGAAAACAAAAGTCGCATAAATATATGTGGAACCTAGTAGAGTTAATGAAGTACTCATTTATGTTTGAACAAGACATTGTACTTTGTAAATTATGTGGAAAGTCTAGTTCTGACATTGTGTTTCACTTTTTGATAGAGTGTGCAAAATTGTTTCAAAGTCGTGATGTGTTGATGGACGGTGTGGTGAATGCAATAGAGGTGCAATTTTATATCCTGCTTTTAAATCTAAACGATGAAAATCAGTGTAACTTTCTATTAGGAACCCGAACGAATGTACAATTAGATGAATCGGAATGGGAGCTTTTGATGGTAAATATGGCAGTTAATTTGAAAGGAATGGTTAACGAGATGGATGCACTGATGTAATTCTCTTTTCCCTGCCCGTGAGAAATATCTTTATGTAATTTAAAATGTAAAAATATTTATTTTGTATAGATTGACTATAATATCTTGCAAAGAGGAAATAAAGAATGTCTGTCTGTCTGTCTGTCTGTCAAGTTGGTTCTTTTTTCCTGCCGTCTTGATGTCACGCTTGTTCGTTTTTTTCTGTCGTCTTGATGTTACTTTTGTTCGGTATTTTTTCTGTCGTCTTGATGTCCCTTTTTTTCTCTTTCTACTGTTATCTAGGTGTCCGTTTTGTTCGTTTTTTTTTTGCTATCGTTTTAATGTCCCTTTTGTTCGTTTTTTTCTGTTTTTTTTTATGTTCTTTTTTTCTCTTTATTCTGTTATCTTGATGTCACGCTTGTTCGGTATTTTTTCTGTCGTCTTGATGTACGTTTTTTTTTCTATCGTTTTAATGTCTCTTTTGTTCGTTTTTTTATGTTGTTTTGATGTTCTTTTTTTCTCTTTATTCTGTTATCTTGATGTCATGTTTGTTCGTTTTATTTTCTGTCGTCTTGATGTCCCTTTTGTTCATTTTATTTTCTGTCATCTTGATGTCCCTTGTTCGTTTTTTTCTGTCGTCTTGATGTCCCTTTTGTTCTGTTTTATTCTGTCGTCTTGATGTCCCTTTTGTTCGCTTTTTTCTGTCTTCTTGATGTCCATTTCGTTTGTTTTTTCTGCCGCTTGTTCTCTTTTTTCTGTTGTCTTGATGTTACTTTTGTTCGTTTTTTTTCTGTCGTCTTGATGTCATGTTTGTTCGTTTTTCTTCTGTCGTCTTGATGTCCCGCTTGTTCATTTTTTTTCTGTCGTCTTGATGTCCCGCTAGTTCGTTTTTTTCTGTCGTCTTGATATCCCTTTTGTTCGCTGTTTTTTCTGTCGTCTTGATGTCCCGCTTGTTGATTTTTTTTTGTCATCTTGATGTCCCGCCGTCTTGATGTCCCTTTTGTTCTGTTTTATTCTGTCGTCTTGGTGTCCCTTTTGTTCGCTTTTTTCTGTCGTCTTGATTTCCCGCTTGTTCTATTTTTTCTGTCGTCTTGATGTCCCGCTTGTTCATTTTTTTTCTGTCGTCTTGATGTCCCTTTTGTTCGTTTTATTCTGTCGTCTTGATGTCCCATTTGTTCATTTTTTTTTTCTGTCGTCTTTTTGTCCCGCTTGTTCATTTTTTTTCTGTCGTCTTGATGTCCCGCTTGTTCGTTTTTTTCTGTCGTCTTGATGTTACATTTGTTCGTTTTTTTTTCTGTCGTCTTGATGTCCCGCTTGTTCATTTTTTTCTGTCGTCTTGATGTCCCTTTTGTTCGCTTTTTTCTGTCTTCTTGATGTCCATTTCGTTTGTTTTTTCTGCCGTCTTGATGTCCCATTTCTTCGGTTTTTTTCTGTCCTCTTGATGTCCCTTTTGTTCGTTTTATTTTCTGTCGTCTTGATGTCCCTTTTGTTCGTTTTTTTCTGTCGTCTTGTTTTGACGTCTTTTTTCGCTTTTATTCTGTCGTCTTGATGTCCCCCTTGTCGTCTTGATGTCCCCCTTGTTCGTTTTTTTCTGTCGTCTTGATGTCCCTTTTGTTCGCTTTTTTTCTGTCGTCTTGATGTCCCGCTTGTTCGTTTTTTTCTGTCGTCTTTATGTCCCGCTTGTTCATTTTTTTTCTGTCGTCTTGATGTCCCGCTTGTTCATTTTTTTTCTGTCGTCTTGATGTCCCGCTTGTTCGTTTTTTTCTGTCGTCTTGATGTCCCTTTTGTTCGTTTTTTTTCTGTCGTCTTGATGTCCCTTTTGTTCGCTTTTTTCTGTCGTCTTGATGTCCCTTTTGTTTGCTTTTTTCTGTCGTCTTGATGTCCCCCTTGTTCGTTTTTTTCTGTCGTCTTGATGTCCCGCTTGTTCGTTTTTTTCTGTCGTCTTTTTTTTCCCGCTTGTTCATTTTTTTTCTCTTGTCTTGATGTCCCGGTTGTTCGTTTTTTTCTGTCGTCTTGATTTCGTTTTTGTTCGTTTTTTTCTGTCGTCTTGATGTCATGTTTGTTCGTTTTTCTTCTGTCGTCTTGATGTCCCGCTTGTTCATTTTTTTTGTCGTCTTGATGTCCATTTTGTTCGTTTCTTTTCTGTCGTCTTTATGTACCGCTTGTTCGTTTTTTTCTGTCGTCTTGTTTTGAAGCTTGTTCGTATTATTCTGTCGTCTTGATGTCTCCCTTGTTCGTTTTTTTCTGTCGTCTTGTTGTCCATTTTGTTCGTTTTTTTTCTGTGTTCTTGACGTCCCTTTTGTTCGCTTTTTTTGTCGTCTTGATGTCCCTTTTGTTCGTTTTTTTTTTTGATGTCCCTTTTGCTTTTGTTTTTTTTTTATTCAAGTTGTTTTTTTTCTGTCGTGTTGATGTCCCTCTTGTTCAATTATTTTGTCGTCTTGATGTCCCGCTAGTTCGTTTTTTTCTGCCGTCATGATATCCCTTTTGTTCCTTTTTTTTCTGTCGTCTTGATGTCCCTTTTGTTCGGTTTTTTTCTGTCGTCTTGATGTCCCGCTTGTTCGTTTTTTTCTGTCATCCTGATATACCTTTAATTCGTGTTTTTTCTGTCGTCTTGATGTCCCGCTGGTTGATTTTTTTTTGTCGTCTTGATGTCCCGGTAATTCGTTTTTTTCTGCCGTCTTGATATCCCTTTTGTTCGCATTTTTTTCTGTCGTCTTTATGTTACTTTTGTTCGCTTTATTTCTGCGTCTTGATGTCCCGTTTGTTCGTTTTCTTTAATGTCATCTTGATGTCCCTTTTGTTCGGTTTTTTTCTGTCATCTTGATATTACATTTGTTCGGTTTTTTTCTTCCGTCTTTATGTCCCGCTTGTTCATGTTTTTGCTTTTTTTTGTCGTCTTGATGTCCCGCTTGTTGATTTTTATGCTTTTTTTTGTCGTCTTGATGTTCCGCTTTTTCATTTTTTTTTCTGTCGTCTTGAAGTCCCGCTTGTTCGGTGTTTTTTTGTCGTCTTGATGTCTCCTTTGTTTGTTTTTTTTTCTGTCGGCTCGATGTCCCGCTTGTTCGTTTCTCTCTCTCATTTTTATGTCATGTTGGTTCGTTTTTTCGTGTCGTCTTGATGTCCCGCTTGTTCGTTTGTTTCTGTCGTCTTGTTGTCCATTTTATTCGCTTTTTCTCTGTCGTCTTGATGTTACTTTTGTTCTGGTTTTTTTTTCTGCCTTCTTGATGTCCCTTTTGTTTGCTTTCCTTTTTGTCATCTTGCCTTGATGTCCCGCTTGTTCGTTTTTTTCTGTCGTCTTGATGTTACATTTGTTCGGTTTTTTTCTGTCGTCTTTATGTCCCGCTTGTTCATTTTTTTTCTGTCGTCTTGATGTCCCTTTTGTTCGGTTTTATTCTGTCGTCTTGATATCCCTTTTGTTCGCTTTTTTTCTGTCGTCTTGATGTCTCTTTTGTTCGTTTTCTTTTCTGTCATCTTGTTTTGAAGCTTGTTCGTTTTATTCTGCCGTCTTGATGTCCCCGTTGTTCATTTTTTATGTGTCGTCTTGATGTCCCGCTTGTTCATTTTTTTTCTGTCGTCTTGATGTCCCGCTTGTTCATTTTTTTCTGTCGTACTCCTCAGATTCCGTATTTCGTCCTTCAGTTCCTTCATTTCACACCTGTTTTGATACGCAATGCATTCCACTTGATCCATGATATCATTTCGCATTCCTACTAACAATACGAATAGGTTCTCTATATTGTCCTTGCTCAATGGAGCGTCAACACCAGTAGAGTTACTCTCACCTGTCCCACTCGGTGGGACTGTATACATTGAAACTCGAGCTGGGGAGTCACAAACTGACTGCACACGATCTTTATAACTCAATACAGCTTTTATATCACCACTTTCGACACTTCCACTAATATAATGAAATAACACGTACACATCCTCCAAAAGTTTTTCGACTGCAGACGAATTTCCAGAGTTAGTTCTTTTTACGAGAGTCCCTTGTGGGGTATCTGGTTTTGTCTTAACTGCAATATCATATAACGACGCTCGGGTATATATCAACTTGTCAACACTGTTATCATATATTGACCTCAGCTTTTGCTTAAATGCAAACTTGTCCAAAGTACCAACTAGTTCACAGAGATGTTGATAGACATCCCGATCGATTTGTCATATCGATATTGTCATCACCGTTACCGACATCGTCACAATCTCTATGTACCATCTCCTCACCTCTGACCCCCATTGCATATTCTTTACCTCGATATAGGTATCTTGTAAACAACGTTTAACCACTACCAAAGTCGACTAGAGTCACATAGTAACTTCTGATAATGGTTATATAATCAATCGAGTGTGTAAATACTTCAAACTCACCAGTTTACCACATAAAAACAGCGAAAGTATGCAGAGCTCTGACCGTACCGTACTACTCGTCGGCCATTGTGATATTGTGCCGAACAAGTTTGGCATCAAGACGACAGAAATAAAACGAACAAAAGGGACATCAAAACGACAGAGAATAAACGAAAAAGCGGGACATCAAGACGACAGCGAAAAGCGAACAAAAGGGACATCAAGACGACAGAAAAAAAGCGAAGAAAAGGGACATCAAGATGACAGAAAAAGCGAACAAAAGAGACATCAAGACGACAGAAAAAAAATCGAAGAAAAGGGACATCAAGACGACAGAAAAAACGAACAAAAGGGACATAAAGACGACAGAAAAACACGAACAAAAGGGACATCAAGATGACAGAAAGAAAACGAAAAGGAACATCAAGACGACAGAGAATGGCGAACAAATGGGACATCAAGACGACAGAATAAAACCGAACAAAAGGGACGTCAAGACGACAGAAAAAAACGAACAAAAGGGACGTCAAGACGACAGAAAAAAAACGAACAAAAGGGACATCAAGACGACAGAAAAAAGCGAACACTGGGGACATTAAGACGACAGAAAAAAAATGAACAAGCGGAACATCAAGACGACAGAAAAAGGCGAACAAAAGGGACATCAAGACGACAGAGAAAAACCAAGAAGCGGGAAATCAAATCGATAGAAAAAAAAAAACAAAAAAAGGGACGTCAAGACGACATAAAAAAAAAACGAAGAAAAGGGAAATTAGCGATCAAAAGAACGGGAAAACGGACTTCAAAAGAATAGAAAAATCAGACACAGGGAAACGGTATTGACTTCAAAACTACAGAAACATCAGACACAGGGAAACGGTATTGACTTCAAAAGGACAGAACCATCTGACACAGGAAAACGGACTTCAAAAGAACAGAAACATCAGACACAGGAAAACTGACTTCAAAAGAACAGAAACATCAGACACAGGAAAACGGATTTCAAAAGAACAGAAAAATCAGACACAGGGAAACGGATTTCAAAAGAACAGAAACATCAGACACAGGAAAACGGATTTCAAAAGAACAAAACCATCAGACACAGGAAAACTGACTTCAAAAGAACAGAAACAACAGACACAGGGAAACGGATTTCAAAAGAACAGAAACATCAGACACAGGAAAACGGATTTCAAAAAATATTGATCAAAGAACAGTTATTAGAACCAGCTTGGGCGTCAAAACATAGCCTACTGTAAAGCATCGATCTATCTGGGCAATATCCTCACACTGTTATAGAAAATGGCATTGATCTTCTTACAAATAAAAACAGACATATTGCTTATGTGACGTCGCATTACATATGATCTGAAACAATCTATTGTATACAATAAGATTCGATACACTAACATAAATAACGCATTTCGTTTCTTTACACTTAAATGATGAATATCATTTTGATATGATTAATGATGTCTTTCGTTTGTGAATAACACGTTTCTTCGGAAGGTTTTTAACAACCAATAAATATAAGAATTCCATTTTAAAAGGCAAAAACCAGTTTCTACTCGCTTGCCTAACGTAAATGAAATGTTAGTTTCGACTCTCGGGTCTTGAAAAATATCGAATATCGATTAAATCGGATAGTGGATATTGATATTTTCACGAGCGCCAAGCAGAAAGAAAAAAATCAAATTGGTATATTCTTTGATTCGATTGAATATTGATTCGATCCGTGTCCTTTCATAGCATGTTATGATATTACAATGAAGTTATTTGACAAGAAACGCTAACCGTTAAACATATGAAGTTGTACTTGTGTTGATACACAGTCAACTACGCACTGAAGTTGTACTTGTGTTGATAAACAGTCAACTACGCTCTGAAGTTGTACTTGTGTTGATACACAGTCAATTACTCACTGAAGTTGTACTTGTGTTGATACACAGTCAACTACTCACTGAAGTTGTACTTGTGTTGATAAACAGTGAACTACGCACTGAAGTTGTACTTGTGTTGATAAACAGTCAACTACGCACTGAAGTTGTACTTGTGTTGATAAACAGTCAACTACGCACTGAAGTTGTACTTGTGTTGATAAACAGTCAACTACGCACTGAAGTTGTACTTGTGTTGATAAACAGTCAACTACGCTCTGAAGTTGTACTTGTGTTGATAAACAGTCAACTACGCACTGAAGTTGTACTTGTGTTGATACACAGTCAACTACGCACTGAAGTTATACTTGTGTTGATAAACAGTCAACTACGCATTGTACTTGTTCTCGTGTTGATAAACAGTCAACTACGCACTGAAGTTATACTTGTGTTGATAAACAGTCAACTACGCACTGAAGTTGTACTTGTGTTGATACACAGTCAACTACGCAATGAAGTTGTACTTGTGTTGATAAACAGTCAACTACGCTCTGAAGTTGTACTTGTGTTGATAAACAGTCAACTACGCACTGAAGTTGTACTTGTGTTGATAAACAGTCAACTGTGTTGATAAACAGTCAACTACGCACTGAAGTTGTACTTGTGTTTATACACAGTCAACTACGCACTGAAGTTGTACTTGAGTTGATAAACAGTCAACTACGCACTGAAGTTGTACTTGTGTTGATAAACAGTCAACTACGCACTGAAGTTGTACTTGTGTTGATAAACAGTCAACTACGCACTGAAGTTGTACTTGTGTTGATAAACAGTCAACTACGCACTGAAGTTGTACTTGTGTTGATAAACAGTCAACTACGCACTGAAGTTATACTTGTGTTGATAAACAGTCAACTACGCACTGAAGTTGTACTTGTGTTGATAAACAGTCAACTACGCACTGAAGTTGTACTTGTGTTGATAAACAGTCAACTACGCACTGAAGTTATGATAAACACTGAACTACGCACTTGTACTTGTGTTGATAAACAGTCAACTACGCACTGAAGTTGTACTTGTGTTGATAAACAGTCAACTACGCACTGAAGTTGTACTTGTGTTGATAAACAGTCAATTACGCACTGAAGTTATACTTGTGTTGATAAACAGTCAACTACGCATTGTACATGTTCTCGTGTTGATAAACAGTGAACTACGCACTGAAGTTGTACTTGTGTTGATAAACAGTCAACTACGTTCTGAAGTTGTACTTGTGTTGATACACAGTCAACTACGCACTGAAGTTGTACTTGTGTTGATAAACAGTCAACTACGCACTGAAGTTGTACTTGTGTTGATAAACAGTCAACTACGCACTGAAGTTGTACTTGTGTTGATAAACAGTCAACTACGCACTGAAGTTGTACTTGTGTTGATAAACAGTCAACTACGCACTGAAGTTGTACTTGTGTTGATAAACAGTCAACTACGCACTGAAGTTGTACTTGTGTTGATAAACAGTCAACTACGCACTGAAGTTGTACTTGTGTTGATAAACAGTCAACTACGCACTGAAGTTGTACTTGTGTTGATAAACAGTCAACTACGCACTGAAGTTGTACTTGTGTTGATAAACAGTCAACTACGCACTGAAGTTGTACTTGTGTTGATAAACAGTCAACTACGCTCTGAAGTTGTACTTGTGTTGATACACAGTCAACTATGCACTGAAGATATACTTGTGTTGATAAACGGTTAACTACGCACTAAAGTTGTACTAATGTTGATAAACAGTTAACTACGCACTGAAGTTGTAGTTGTGTTGATACACAGTCAACTACGCAATGAAGTTGTACTTGTGTTGATAAACAGTCAACTACGCTCTGAAGTTGTACTTGTGTTGATAAACAGTCAACTACGCACTGAAGTTGTACTTGTGTTGATAAACAGTCAACTACGCACTGAAGTTGTACTTGTGTTGATAAACAGTCAACTACGCACAAGTTGTACTTGTGTTGATACAAACAGTCAACTACGCACTGAAGTTGTACTTGTGTTGATAAACAGTTGTGAAGTTGTTTGTGTTGATAAACAGTCAACTACGCACTGAAGTTGTACTTGTGTTGATAAACAGTCAAGTTGTACTTGTGTTGATAAACAGTCAACTACGCACTGAAGTTGTACTTGTGTTGATAAACAGTCAACTACGCTCTGAACTTGTACTTGTGTTGATAAACAGTCAACTACGCTCTGAAGTTGTACTTGTGTTGATAAACAGTGAACTACGCACTGAAGTTGTACTTGTGTTGATAAACAGTCAACCACGTTCTGAAGTTGTACTTGTGTTGATAAACAGTCAACTACGCACTGAAGTTGTACTTGTGTTGATAAACAGTCAACTACGCTCTGAACTTGTACTTGTGTTGATAAACAGTCAACTACGCTCTGAACTTGTACTTGTGTTGATAAACAGTCAACTACGCTCTGAAGTTGTACTTGTGTTGATAAACAGTGAACTACGCACTGAAGTTGTACTTGTGTTGATAAACAGTCAACTACGCTGAAGTTATACTTGTGTTGATAAACAGTCAACTACGCACTGAAGTTGTACTTGTGTTGATAAACAGTCAACTACGCACTGAAGTTGTACTAGTGTTGATACACAGTCAACTACGCACTGAAGTTGTACTTGTGTTGATAAACAGTCAACTACGCACTGAAGTTATACTTGTGTTGATAAACAGTCAACTACGCACTGAAGTTATACTTGTGTTGATAAACAGTCAACTACGCACTGAAGTTGTACTTTCAATTACTCTAGTTGTGTTGATAAACAGTACAACTATAAGTTGTACTGTTTATAACACAGTAACTAACTTCTGAAGTTGTACTTGTGTTGATAACACAGTCAACTACGCACTGAATAACTTCTAATTTTGTTGATAAATGTTCTAATTCACATACGACGTTATGCTAAACATACTGTTGATATATTTTGTTGACAAAGTCATGTATTAGATATAAGTGTTAGATATACATGTGCACAAGCAAAAAGATGTCTTATTTCAACTCGTTGCAGATGTCGAACACCGGCACACTTCTGTTTTTAAAGTTAATGCAGTTATATAATTGTGTTGATAAACAGTTTCTTTAATTCTAAATCAATAGGTCATCCTGTGGTAAAGTTGATAAACTTCTACATTGTCCTCTTATCACTAACCAAAGATTCCTTTTTACTTCTCTCTAGGACCTGAGCGATCGTATTCCTCTAAACAAATTTCTGAATTGATGCTATGAGCTAGGTACAGTTACTTTGCTGCCTTCCATGCCTTCCTTCGGACTGATACTTATCCCAGCCATTGAGTGATATCAATACCACTAAAATCCATCACTATTCATAGAGGGATAGTATTACCACTAAAATTCATCACTATTCATTTGTCATGGGACTGAAGTGTATATTTGTTTGTAATAACAAGAAAAAGGCTTTCTTAGGCTATGTCTGCTGCCAGATTCTTTTGTCAGTAAAATCCTAACAATAGAATAGTCTAAAATACGAAAATTAACAATATACCCATGAACAATATTGATTGGTTAAATTTAAGCTAGATACAGAAAAATCATACGAAGACATTCGTGAGCATATGAAAACAAACCAACTGTTGAATAAATTTGCTGCGATAGATGAATAATCACAGTAACAAACAACAGCAAAATTAATCAGCAACACGCTGTCTACAGTCTTGTAGACAAGTAATCAGAGTAGCAAAATGTATCACGAAACGCATTGTAAATACAAAACAACAGGTAAACAACGACAAGGAATAACAACAATACGACAGAATTACAACACAGGTTTACAGTGGTGTAATATTGTTGGAAATCGGTTCGTTCGTGTGTGGTGTCACATACCCGTTTTTTTTTTTTTTTTTGGGGGGGGGGGGGGGGGGGGTTACAAGTGAGTGTTGTAATCAAGACACCAAAACAAAGAGTAAACAATTTTGAATGAATAAAAACTAACATATATAGATTGATAGATTATGGACCGTTTAGCAAAGTAGAAGATTGTTTATATTTGCATCATATGCTTTCAAAAGCACACATTACCGGTCTGTATTATGTATCGAAATGAAAAGTAAATGATTTGTTATTTTCAAACTTGATAAAAGAGGTTTTATATTTGTAAAGAATGTCGTTTTATTTGTTTGAAGACGTCAAAACAACATTATTATTTTGGATGATATTTTCTCAAGTTCACTAACGATCATGTGTTGTTTTTTATGTCTAGTGGTTCCGTTGTTTACCTTGTTCTCCTTTAGGAACGTGACATTATATACGCGGATCGATCAGGATTTAACGACGGGTTTCGTCCATGTCGTTTCAAGATGAAAATAAAAACTTTGCTTTTATATAATAATATTTATAATTATTTGATGTTAAGTTTTTTTTTATGTTTTAGTAAAATTACTACCTATATCAAACAAACCCTTAGACCTGGTACATCATGAACCACTCTCATTTTACCGGTCTTTGTTTTATGAGCGAATAATGGAACGGACGAAAGTCCCTAAGGTCCTAACGTACAAAGAGAAAAAACTACCAAACATCCAAAAATTGTCTGATAAATTTTAACCCCTCCCTTCTTAATCACTTTTTTGTTAGCGTTTACTTAGTCTTCTCTCAATGTTCTTCACTCTGTCACTTAGTACCATGGACATGGATGAAAATTATTGTCAAAAACAAAGGTATCAAGACAGACTGAAAAAAAAAATCAAAAAGTAATATCAGTTTTGGAATTCTAATAAGAAAATCTAATGCATTCTTTGAAATTTGACTTTGTCTAGTCATAATTTATAAGCAGTGTCTTTTCTCGAGCGCGGGGAATCTTTCGTCATCCCATTTTTTTCAGTGCTATTAGGTCAGCTGTTCAGATACCTTTCACAGAGAGAAAACATTGGTTTATAATGTCATAACATATCTACGTGAAAATGTCTCCAAGAAAAGGCTGAATGACATACAGCTTATTCACGACAATGCTTCAAGCCTATGGGCTGTAAGACCCCGGAATAATCTTGAACTGAACTGAACTAAACTAAACATCACACAAAGGTACAGGCGTTTTCCAAGTAAGAAATGTAGACTGGTCATCCATTCTAATCACTAGACCTAAATTCCTGTAATAATGTGCGTCTAGAGATATACTAGACGCTAAAATACTAAACTGTCTCTCCAATATATCAAAGGTTTACCAGCGTTTCCGTCACGCACAGGACGATTCTGATCGTATTTCTGTACTGGCAGGGGAGATTGTAATAGAATATATATATAAATCCTTCATTGGATTTATAACACTAACCACATGATTTATTTGACGTAAAACAACCCTGAGTTACATGCCGAGTCAAAATATAGAAATATTTTTCTACAACACAGGTAGAATCGTATCTTTGTCAGTAAGTGTAATTCTGAAACCTAAGCTTCGAAAAGAGTAAGTAACTGTTTTTCTGTCAGAAAAATGGAAAAATACCTTCGATGGAATCCCTTAATTATATTTAAAGACTAGATTTCAAAATCAAAGTATCGACTTTAGACTAGATTATAACAGGAAGTGAGATAATGCTCTATCTGTATGTAGAGTTAACGACACTGCTGATCGTTCTATTTACTGTACAATAATATAAACAATAGTTTGCATGTGTAACGTTTATTAAGCCCCTCAATATAAGTACAGATTACAAGTGTCTGACTGGGAAACGCCCACTTATTCTGGTGATAACGAAATAGATTCAGTCATCACCACCTCTCACAACACAAGATGGACGACGTGACTTTGTTCTCATTTCTCGAATTTTCCTGTCCTGGTCAGTTTCCGGAAACAGCTCGTGCATCTTTGCTTTCTCCTTTTCTTTAAAATCAATCCATTTGCCGTCAAATTTTGAGAGGATCATTTGCCGTTGTACTCTGCTCATCAAATTCTTCATAGCCTCCCAGGCGACCTTATTTTTGGTAGTACCCGCATTTTCAAATTCTTGTATCCGACGAGTTTTTTCGTCGGCACATGCTTTCTGCACCCATTTGACGGCGATTTTTCTAACAAGTTCCTCCTGTACCTTGAACTTCAATTCTCTCACTTTATCTTTGTAGCGTTCTTCGATTTCTTCTTCCTCGTCGAGGACTTGTTGATAAATTCGCTTCATATCTGCCAGAACCTTCTCAAAGTTTTTCATAGCTTTTGCTCTTTGCTGGTCTTTGAATAAATTGTTCTGTTCCATTACTCGCTCTTTCTGTTCATCCTCCGACATCTTCTTCGTTATGTCCCTATCCTTATTTAAGACAACTCTTATAAGAGACTCGTCTAGCATTTCCATCATGGCTTCACGGTAATCATCATCCAGACTCCTTTCATCCTCAATAAGCTTTCCGAACGCTTCCTCTAAATCCCTGTTGATGTAACTCCTTTTCTGGTTTGTTTCGGCCATTGCGTCGACTAAATCTTCCACACTAGGAGATTTATCAACGTTGCTTAGCATTGCTCGTAGCAATTTAATCTGGTTATAACGTTCTTCCTCTGTTTCCATGGCAACCAAACCAGCGTGTGTATAATGTAGTAACTGAAGTTGCATATCATCCTTGACCTTAGCTTGCTGATTTTTCATGGACGCTTCTTTTGTTTTCATCTTTTTCTCACTGAAGCGTAACGTATCATTGAATTCTTCGTTCAAGGGACTAAGTGTTTGACTGGCTATCGTTTTCTCAGATTCTTCTAATGTAACCTTTCTTGCTTTCTCTTTGTTAACCTCTGCGTTAATATGATGAATTGTAAGTCGCCGAGTCGCTCTTCCTAAGGGAACCGCACCCTCCACATCCCAATGTTTTCCGGCGTACGATTTCCCATCTTGTGACCAATGTTTTCGATCTTGAAGTTTATAGAATCCGGGCTGTTTCTTTATACCACTGTGGGTGTTTTGGAGAGCTTTCGCTTGTTTTATTCCCTGTCCGAAATCTTTGTTCAAGTACCGTTTGATCTGGAACTCCTCGATGCTCTCTGACTCAGAATCAGTATCCGACATTTTCCTACATGCAGATGTGACGCGGTAAGCGAAACTATCTTCGCGCGTGTCTACAGCCAACGCGTCGTCAAGTAGCCCTAAACATGACGTCACAAAAGACAATGACGTACTAGGAATTGTGACGTTCCATAGTTTGTGACGCGAGGTGATAACTCCAAAATTTACACACTTTTCAGTGTGTAGTTTTTCGTCAATGGTTGTTACAGTGGAACCATTATTTAATTATTTGGTCTGATTATTGTACCTTGTATTCATTGGTATTCAAACACACTTTATTGATATGTTATTCAGCTAAAACCAAAAATTGCAAAAAAGATCGATTTGAATTTATGATAAATAATAATTACTTTGGGTACACGTTCTCCCACCACGTACTTCCCTATGCTATATAGAGGTACACTAATGTAGGTCTCCAGATTCAGCGAGTACCCCTGAAATGGCCTTTCTGTATCCATTTATTTAAAATTCATATTTTTTTTATTTCATCATTATTTCATTCTATGTCATATCTCTTGGTAGAATTAAATATAATAATATTTCTTGTGTTTCAAGAATTCGTTAGGCAAGATTTATGTATATAGCGAAAAGTGGCAATTATCTGAAGTAAAGTGTAAACAACATGATTTTTTTCGATTAAATTCATCGCATTACGTGGAAAACTTGTTTATTTCTCGAATTAATCAAAACGATATAATTACATAACACGTGGTTGTAAAGTTACTAGGACAACCCTGGATGGCGAAAGCGAGTCTATGGCAAAATATGAACAAATGAAAGATTTACACAAAGGGTAAAAAAATACACAAAATTAACAAGCATACCAATGAGCATCACATGTTTTTTATAGTCTAACACAATGATCTAGAGACCAGTGTGACGACAGTAATACTTCCCCGTAATCTCTATCAACCTGCATCTCTCGAAACCCTGCATTGTTTATCTGTCTCCACTTCAAAAAGTCTTCTTTAAAAACACGACATAGCATTGTTACCATCACGACACAGAGAGTATATATATATATATATGATAATCAGAAACACGATGTGCATTTAAATGTAAAGCATGAGCGCTTTCATGTATTAATCTTCAGACGCTTTACATCATGTACTGTCAGGCTTACATGGTTGCCTACATGGTTACAATCTATGACGTCATCAACGACTTGATTATACATTGAAACGGGAGATAATTGTGCTTACAGTAGCCTGTTTAATTTTGGCTTTAAAGTCTTAATGAAATGTTTTTCTTTTTCTTTTCTTTCGATAGTACTTTGTGAAAATAATTTATAGAATAGAAATATTTTGATATTCTTTTTCCCACAGGTATCTTAATGTTCGCTTTGTTTATTTTTTCTATATTCCAGCACATTAATGTGTTGCTTGTGTACGCGCACACGAGCCTGTCGGGTGTTGCTCGTTTCTCCAATATAATAATCTCTACACCCCAGGCATGTTATGAAATAAATTAAGTTTTTAGATTCACATGTCATATTGGCATTGACAGTAAATTCCCTTTCGTTTAAACGGTATGATGGTCCTTCTTTCAGATGACTACATGTGCCGCATCGTGGGTCTTTGCATTTCGAAACATTGTATCGAGTTTCTTCTTCAAAGGTCGAGTTGCATGATAATCGTTTTAAGTTTTTGGCTTGCCTTTTTACTATTGATAAACTATTTATTTTCCAATACTTTTTTTCATATGTTGGTCTTCCTTTAATAAGCTGCTTAAGTTATTTACTGTTTGGCATATATTGCGATTTCGCGGATTGTGAGTTGTAACTAACGATATAATGGACGATTCTATTTTGTCATTTTGCCGAGGTTTAAGCCATTCTGTTCGGTTTATTGATGTCGCCTTTTTTATTCCATTATTATTATTATTTTCACTGGATAATGTTGGAATTTGAGGAAAATTCGTAACTCTCGTAGCCGCGCTTTCCGCGTGTCCTCCTCACTGACAATGGTGCATATTCTTCTTGCCAAATTGTAGGGAATTGCGCGTTTCGTGTGTCCAGGATGACATGAACCGAAATGGAGATATCTGTTGGCTTATAATAAAGATCGGTAGTATTTTTTTCTTTACCAAGACATTGACACTTAAATGTACATCGTGTTTCTGATTTTGTTATTTTCATATATTGAACTGGACACTGAGCTGTTGATAGTTTCAATATATATATAGGTACATATAAGTCATATTAGTCTTTGTGAACTCCATACACTATAAAGGTAGGATGAACCATTTACTTGTTGACCTCATTGATTTTAAACTGGATCTTGTATTTGTATGGTGGATTTGATGTTATCTATTCTGGATATTATGTTTGGTTAAGAGATGAAATAATTCATGTATTGAATAAATCTTATATGAATAATGTATCGGTGCGAGGCTTGCCGATCTTTTTTTTTTAACATCATCAATTGCCTTAAATGGGCATTAATAGCCAGTAATTTATGTTACTAAAAGATCTTGGAAGGGCGCTAACAACAAGTAATTTATGTTACTAAAAGATCTTGGAAGGGCGCTAACAACAAGTAATTTATGTTACTAAAAGATCTTGGAAAGGCGCTAACAACAAGTAATTTATGTTACTAAAAGATCTTGGAAGGGCGCTAACAACAAGTAATTTATGTTACTAAAAGATCTTGGAAGGGCGCTAACAACAAGTAATTTATGTTACTAAAAGATCTTGGAAGGGCGCTAACAACAAGTAATTTATGTTACTAAAAGATCTTGGAAAGGCGCTAACAACAAGTAATTTATGACGATAACTTATCCTACATAGGTAATGATATCCAGTGATTTTAATGATAATAAATTGTCTTAGAAGGGTACTGATACCCTTTAATTTATGTTAATAAATTGCCTTGGAAGGGTGTTGATACCCTCTAATTTAAGTTACAAATTGTCATTGAAGAGTACTGATGCCATGTAATTTCTATTGATCAATTTTCTTGGAAGGGTACTGATACATTGTAATTCATGTCGATAAATTGTCTTGGAATTGTGTTGATACCCTGTGATTTATGTCGATAAATTGTCTTGTAAAACTGCTGATACCCTGTAATTTATGTTAATAAATTGTATTTGAAAAGTGTTGATACCCTGTAATTTCAGTTGATAATTGTATTTGAAGGGTTTTGATTGCCTGTAATTTATGTTATTAAATTGTATTTGAAGGGTGCTTATTCCCTGTAATTTATGTTAATAAATTGTATTTGAAGGGTGTTGATACCCTGTAATTTATGTTAATAAATTGCATTTGAAGGTTGCTGATAACCTGTAATTTATGTTAATAAATTGTATTTGAAGGGTGCTTATTCCCTGTAATTTATGTTAATAAATTGTATTTGAAGGGTGTTGATACCCTGTAATTTATGTTGATAATTGTCTTTGAAGAGTGTTGATGCCTTTTAAATTATGTTGATCAATTATCTTGGTAGGGTGTTAATAAACTGTAATTGATGTTGATAAAATGTCATGGAAAAGCGTTGATAACCTGTAATTTATGTTATAAATTGTCTTGGAAGGATGTTTTTTACCATGAACTTTCTGTTATAAAATGTCTTGGAAGAATGTTGATTACCTGTAATTTATGTTGATAAATTGTCTTGGTAGGGTGTTGATACCCTGTAATTGATGTTGATAAATTGTCTTGGGAAAGTGTTGATTACCTGTAATTCATTTTAATAAACTGTCTTAGAAGGGTATTGATACCCTGTAATTTATGTTAATAAATTGTATTTGAAGGGTGATGATACCCTATGATTTACGTTGATGAATTTTCTTGGAATTGTGTTGATTCCCTGTAATTTAGATTAATAAATTGTCTTGGAGTGGTGCTGATACCCTGTAATTTAAGTTGATAATTGTCATGGAAGGGTGCTGAGACCCTGTAATTTATGTTAATAAATTGTCCTGGAAGGGTGCTGAGACCCTGTAATTTATGTTAATAAATTGTCCTGGAAGGGTGCTGAGACCCTGTAATTTATGTTAATAAAAATTGTCCTGGAAGGGTGCTGAGACCCTGTAATTTATGTTAATAAATTGTCATGGAAGGGTGTAGATTCCCTGTAAATTATATTGATAAATTGTCTTGGAAGGGTATTGATACCCTATAATCTATGTTGCTAAATTGTCCTGGAATGGTGCTGATACCCTGTAATTTATGTTGATGAATTGTCTTAGAAGGGTGTTGATATCCTGTAATGTATGTTAATAAATTGTCTTGGAAGGGTATTGATACCCTATAATCTATGTTGCTAAATTGTCCTGGAATGGTGCTGATACCCTGTAATTTATGTTGATGAATTGTCTTAGAAGGGTGTTGATATCCTGTAAATTATGTTAATAAATTGTCATGGAAGGTTGCTGTTACCCTGTAATTTATGTTGATGAATTGTCTTGGTAGGCTGTTTGTACCCTTTAATTGATGTTGATTTATTGTCTTGGAAAACTGTTGATTACCTGTAATTTATTTTGATAAAATGTATTTGAAGGAAGATGATACCCTGTAATTTATGTTGATTATTGTATTTGAGTGTGCTGATTACATGTAATTCATGTTGATAAATTGTCTTAGAAGGGTGCTTATACCCTGTAATTTATGATTATAAATTGTCTGAGAAGAGTGCTTATAGTTTGTAATTGTTGATAAATTGTCTTAGAAGGGTATTGATACCCTGTAATATATGTTAATAAATTGTATTTGAAGGGTGCTGTTACCCTGTAATTTAAGTTGATAAATTGCCTTGAAGGGGTGCTGATACCCTCTGATTTATGTTATAAATTGTGATGGATGGGTGTTGATACCCTTTACTTTATGTTGATCAATTGTCTTGGAAGAGTGTTGTTACCCTGTAATTTATGTTAATAAAATGTATTTGAAGGATGCTGATACCCTGTAATTTATGTTAATAAAATGTATTTGAAGGATGCTGATACCCTGTAATTAGGTCTTTTCACCAGTTCGTGAAAAGACCTATTGTTTTTGTTGCCAGTTAAATATGCTTCTTATATGTGAAATATCAAGCCTCTAGGCCTTTCAGAACTTGAGAAGAGGTTTGTCAAAATTTGGTGCTCTAAATAGCACTTTTCAACTTTGTTCCCTACCGAAAAACGGAAGTTGAATTTTGATGGAAGTTTTCCTTGTATCAGTTGATAGAGAATATCCACAGAATATTTATGTCCAAACTTGAAGACTTTTAGCAGCTTAACAATTGAGAAATTACCATTTAACGATATTTACATCATTTACCCCTGTGACCTTGAAAGTAAATCAAGGTCAATTATATTATCAAATTGCATTACCAGTCAGATATCCTTCTTGTATATGAAATATCAAGCCTCTAGGCCTTCCAGAACTTGAGAAGAAGTTTTTTCAAAGATTGGTACCCTAAATAGCTCTTTCCAAATTTGTGCCCTACCGAAAACCGGAAGTTGAAATTTTAGGGAAGTTTTTCTTATGACAATCAATAGGAAGTGTCCACAGAAGGTTTATAATCAATTTTCATCATTGTGTGCCTTCTAGAAAGTGAGAATCTGTCATTGAAGGATTCATAGTTAATTGACCTCTTTGACCTTGAAAGTGGGTCAAGGTCATTTTTATTATCAAACTTTGTTGCCAGTTACATATGCTTCATATATGTGAAATGTAGAGCTTCTAGACCTTTCAGAACTTGAGAAGAAGTTTCTCAAAGATTGGTACCCTTAATAGCACTTTTCAACTTTGACCCCGTACCGCAAATCGGAAGTTGAATTTTGAGGTACGTTTCTCTTATATCAATCAACAGGAAATGTCCACAGAATATTTATGTCCAAAGTTGAAGACTTTGGGCAGCTTAACAATGGAGAAATTACCATTTAACGATTTTTACATAATTGACCCCTGTGACCTTGAAAGTGGGTCAAGGTCATTTATATTAACAGAGTACTGATTCCCTGTAATTTATGTTGATAAATTGTCTTGGTAAGGTGTTGATACCCTTTAATTGATGTTGATCAATCGTCTTGGAAAAGTGTTGATTACCTGTAATTTATGTTAATAATTGCATTTGAAAGGTGCTGAGACCCTATAATTTATGTTAATAAATTGTATTTGAAGGGTGTTGATACCATGTAATTTATGCTGATAAATGCATTTGAAAGGTGCTGAGACCCTGTAATTTATGTTAATAAATCATATTTGAAGGGTGTTGATACCCTATTATCTATGTTGCTAAATAGTCTTAGAAGAGTACTGATACCCTATAATTTATGTTATTAAATTGTATTTGATTGTTGCTGATAACCTGAAATTTATGTTAATAAATTGTCTTGGAAGGGTGTTGATACCTTTTAAATTATTTTGATAAATTGTCTTGAAAGGGTGTTGATACCCTGTAGTCTATGTTGCTAAATTGTCTTGAAAGAGTACTGATTCCCTGTAATTTATTTTGATAAATTGTCTTGGAAGGGTGTTGATACCTTTTAAATTATTTTGATAAATTGTCTTGGAAGGGTACTGATACCCTGTAATTGATGTTGATAAATTGTCTTCGAAGGGTGTTGATACCTTATAAATTAAGTTGATAAATTGTCTTGGTAAGGTACTGAAACCCTGTAATTGATGTTGATGAATTGTCTTGGAGGGGTGATGATACCCCGTAATTTATGTTAATAAATTGTCTTAGTAGGGTGTTGATACCCTGTAATTTATCTTGATCAAATGTCTTCGAAAGGTGTTGATACCCTGTAATTTATGTTGATAAATTGTCTTGGAAGGGTGTTGATTCCCTGTAATTTTTGTTAATAAATTGTCTTGGAAGAGTACTGATACCCTGTAATTTATGTTGATAAATTATCTTCGAAAAGTGTTGATACCCTGTAATTTTTGTTGCTAAATTGGCTTGAAAGAGTACTGATACCCCGTAATTTATGCTAATAAATTGTCTTAGTAGGGTGTTGATACCTTTTAAATTATGTTGATAAATTGTCTTGGAAAGGTGCTGATACCCTGTAATATATGTTGATAAATTGTCTTGGAAGGGTGCTGATATCCTATAATCTATGTTAATAAATTGTTTTGGAAAGGTGTTTAGAAGTAATAATTAATATTGATGATTTATCTTGCAAGGATACTAATAACAGCCTGTAATAAAGAAATACTATTTGATAAATTTGATTGGAATAGTTTTGTTACAGATTAACGATTTGATAAGAAAATCAAAATGATTTCAAATTTCGCCGAGAGTGTAATTGATAGCTTACCGTCTTTTTTGAACGGGGACTGTATCATATGTCCCTATCTTTAAAAATAAAAATGGTTCATATGTAGATGTAGATAATTCTAAAAAGGTTAATTTTCAGCAACATTAGTAATTACGTGTCACTGGGGAAAGTTTGTTCACAAAATTTTCATTTACATATTATAATTGCATTTATAAAAAAGATTTAAAATTTTAGTCATCTCAAAATATTTTATGGTCTAAGGGAGGCAATCCTGGTAATCCAGCTAATTGAACGCTAGATGGCAGTAATGTTTGTTATTATTTCCGGTGTTGTCTGCTCTAGCCGTCATATCTATATTTATTGGCATAGTAAGCGGTTTTGTAATTTGTTTTATAATGACAGTACAATAACAGAGTTCTAACAGACAGTATGAAGAGATCTTGACCATATGCCAATATGACAACCTTTGAAAAGAGCAATTTGTCCCGGGTTTCGTGGCCGACGTGGACGGAGAGTTACTTCAGAAGAGAAACCGGCCCTCCCAAATGTGAAGTGCAAGGTACATGTAGATAGACGTAGGTCAGACGTTATTGTTGAAATGGATGTAAAGAGTTCATTTCATTCATTAATTTATTGATGAATTACATAATATGTATATCATGTTTTAGCATAGTACTTGCACGAGTACTTGCACGGCTACTTGCACGAGTCCAAGATAAAATTAACAACTTTCGGTTTCAACAGTTTTTCCTGTTCATATGCAAATTTGAACATGTCGATTCTTGTTCTCTCAGTTTCGATTCCATTTGTTTTTAGCTCATCGGGCCTAAATTTGTGCCACTAATGTTTCTATCGTATGGAAATGGTATTTTACAAGTAAAAGGAGCAGGTCGCTGTGGTTTAGATATACAATAGTGTAAAATCCGGTCTCTGTCACTCAGCTGATGGAGCACGCTTCTTTGGCTCAGTTGGTAGAGCCGGTCGATTATCATGCCAAGACGCAGGTTCGATTCTTGGTCAGGGCATTTGATGGGAATACGTATTTCCCTCTTCTTCTACACAACAATACCTATAGCAGACAAAAACAGTGCTGTTATTGAATCTTGTCATCAAAATGATATTTCTAATTTGAAAAAGTGGTGTGAAGCAAATAATATGGATATTGATACAGATAAAAATATCAGTGTAGTTAGCAGGCAGCAAAGAGAAAAACGGAGAGTGTCAAGTGAACTCTCATTATTATTTGTAATGAATCAGTGATGAAATTGTAAAGCATTAATAATTACTAGGTGTGTATATTGATGATACTCATACCAGGTAAGGTTACAAGCCCAACATCTTTTCATAAAAGTCAGTTTCAAAATATTTAAATTATGTCATACCAAGAAATTTTTAACCGTGTCTTAATGAATCACTCATTGAAATGCTTAATGTTAGAATTATTACATTTAGCTTTCTTATTACAATGTGAGGTGCATTGCATTCTTATTTAAGTTGAATTACACAATGCAATGGACACAATGAATTTGTAACTTTTCCCCTGTTTGTATTTCAAATGTTAAAATTTCACAGTTACATATATTAATATGAACATTGTAGATGGACACATGTATTTATTGTCTAGTGATTTTCTTTTCATTGTTTACAAACCAGAAAATCTTTCAGAGAAGAAAACCATGAATTCCAAAATATTCAGACGTCTGACTGTTGTGCTGGAGTTCAACTCTACAATGCCCTTCAAGGAAAAAGCCAGGTGGCGAAAGAAAATCACGGACAATGGTGGCACTGTGTCTTATATCATCACAAAGAAGGTAGAGTATTAGATTCTACAGATGTGGGATTAGAATGGTATCTGTGTTGATGGGTGAAAAGGCGCCTCATCTGTTATAAGAAACAAAACACACGGTTAAGTGATCTGAAATTTTCATGCATTTAGTTACTGTTGTGTCCTAGAGGCAAAATTACCTGTACTATAATAAAGATGCATATATGATTTTTTTTAAAGAAATCAAAAGTATTTGTATTGTTATTGGCGTAATCAACTACATATTGTAGTATATAACATATTGTTATCAGGCTGGGATACTTTTTTCAAACGTCAGAATGTTTTAATCTACATTGTGTTACAGTGGTCATTATTTAATCCAATGCCTTCTTTAAGATTTAAACCCAGGGCCTTTGGTTTATAGGTTAGCTGCTGAATTAGTTGAGCTAAAGAGAAGTTCTCTTTAGCCGAGTGGTATATTGTGATCAGTTTTTTACCAGGGTTACATATATACTTCTCCTCCAGAAAATAACTCATCCCTGAGTTTCCAGGGGTTACAGCAATGCTTATGATAGTAATGGTCAGTATTATTCTTAAAACCCTACAAAGACCTGGACCTCTGGCTTACTATTCTGATGCTTAACTGATTGAATTAAAGAGGCTTTCTCACTAGCCTAGTGGTACCGTATATGGTGGCTAGTATTTCACCAGGGTTGCAACAGTTTTCTATGTGTTCAACATAATTCTAAGCCTTTCACATTGGCCTTTTGTATTTGATTTTCAGATATCCTGCTTGATTCTGTTTAATGACATGTTAGAGAAGACTACTTACAAAGTTCGTCAGGCAAGACGCAATGGAGTGCCAGTGCTAAGGGCAGAGTTCATTGATGATAGTCTGCAGCAGCAACAGAAACTCGCCATGAGCCCTTACCTTGCTGGGGAGGCAATGGATGGCAAGAATTTTCAGAAAGGAAAAATCTTGAGTACAAGTAATTTAATTCTTTATGTTAGTTATCACATAGATCTCATCAGTTAGTTTACTGCTTTGCATACAAATATTTCATCATTTCTTTCATTTTCAAAAGCAAATTCCATTGAAATGATGACAACTTTATGGTTAGATATCTAAATTAAACAAAATATGTTCCTGGTAAATATTTAGATTGTATTCCTTTTTTTTACCTTTATTAATTTCAGTTGTTTTTAGATGGTAGTATTGATGAACATTGTGGTATCTGACAATTGAATTTGTCAGTTTACTTCTGTTCTTACCTAGCTCCCTTAGGCAGATTAAATGACATGTTATCTAGCTATTTTGTATTTTTTTTGTACTCTGGCATCGCTATAACTTTAATTTTGATTGTTTACATTTGTAATTTGGTTTGGAATTAACAGCTGTGCATCAGGGAATGGTAAAAAAGAAGAAAAAGAAGATACATCTGAACCTGAACAGTACAGAGTGCTGGCCCCTTGGGGACCCTGATAGTCCCGAGTACAATGAGCAAGAATATGTAGTAGCCAAATGGGTGGTGCTTAAGGTAGGTCAACTGTGTCATGTTATCGTTTTTACATAATTTTGTTTTGTATTTCCAAGTCTGCATGGCACAATATGAGAGCTTTAGAAAACTATTAAGATATATATTTTTGCATAACAGACTTAAAGTTTGTTAAAGGTTAAAGTTTGATAATTTATCTAAATTATGAACTGATGAAAGTTGATATCAATGCTGTATTTAGATACTGGAAGGATAATCACAAGTTGAAATCCACTGTAATGATGATGAAGTTGGATGGGGATCAGCAACACTGTAATCATACAATGACCATGTGTATTTGTACCTTAGAGAGACAGTGTCTGATGTTGTCAAGTTATTAATTGTTTCATGGGTTCTGTTTTTACAGTCCAAAGACACTGTCCAGATCCTGGAGATACATGCAAGTCAATGTGATGTTCATCTTCCCTTCAGGCTGTACTCCCAGACCGGATCACTGACAGATGAATTGGTATGGTTAGTCAACACTGATGGGTCTCGGCCCACTGGTTTTGATGATAATGGCTGTAGTTACATTTAACAGTCTTTCAAAATGAAATAGAATGGCCAGTTCATCTACCATCAATTACATTATGCTAGAATCACTTGCAGTACCAAAAGAACTGATACATATATATGTTTTATGATATTTTCTACATTATGTAGTTATGAAGCTGAAGACGGCAATCATTATACAGACATCATTAGGAAACAGCATTGTATACAAGTTGAAATTATGTAATATTTAATCAAAACAGAAATTACAATTAGCTCACCATTGGTGTTCATAATGGTAACAGTATTTTTTCATTTAATTTGAAAAAAATCTATCACAAAAGAATGAGTATATTAATGTATAGGGTATTGTTTACATATATATATATATCAGTGTTTTACACTTTTACAGACTGGTGACAACAAAGACACCCCTGTAGCCTGGTACATGCACACTTCCAATGAAGTCATCAGTGGATATGAGCAGTTGTACCAACGATATACCTCCCATCCCTACAACATGTCAACATGGGATAACCCTGTGCTTGCCAACAGTGCCTTGGGATCTACCAAACTCAGAATGGTAGGGACAATGTCATCATAAAAATTTTATCTTAATTCATACATGAAGCATATACTTGTGAACATTTCTTTTTGCTTCAAAACTGTTTAGTAATTCATTTACATGATGGTTCATGATATTATTTTTTACCACACAACTGATATCTTTTCTGATGAATATTGACATGTACGTGTATATATGCTGCTACTCTGAAGTTTTTCTTTTGCTACTTATCATGTTACAAACAATGGACAAATCATATTGGTTTATGAAATAACACCAGTCCTTGATCTTTGACATTTTAGACATGGATAAAATTTCAATACTTAACTGTACGATATATCTATAGTAACTATAACCAGTAACCTAGATATCTATGTGATAACTATAAAAAAAAGATGAAATATCTCTGTTGTAACTAAGAAGTAGCTAAGATGTATCTATGGTAACTATAACCAGTAACCTAGATATATATATGATAACTATAAAAAGAAGATGAAATATCTCTGTTGTAACTAAGAAGTAGCTAATATGTATCTATGGTAACTATAACCAGTAACCTAGATATATATATGATAACTATAAAAAGTAGATAAAATATCTCTGTTGTAACTAAGAAGTAGCTAAGATGTATCTATGGTAACTATAACCAGTAACCTAGATATATATATGATAACTATAAAAAGTAGATAAAATATCTCTGTTGTAACTAAGAAGTAGCTAAGATGTATCTATGGTAACTGTAACAAGTAACTAAGATTTCTCTATACAAACTATAACAAGAAGATATCTCTATGGTAACTAACCAGTTGCTAAAATCTCCATGTTAACTTACCATTGACTAAAACATTGCTGATGTTCATGAATGAAATAGAATTATTTAGAAAGAAAAGAGTATAAAAACATTCAGTGTGGTACCTCATAAATGACAGGATGTTTTCTGCACCAAAGGTGTGTGTACTTTATAAATAAATGTATTTGTCACAGCTTTTGGGCGAGTTGTGTATCCTGACAGCGGAAGTCAGTCCAGATGTCGGACAGCTGGTGGAACTGGTGTGGGCAGAGGCAAGTCATGAGGCAGAGATGCAACTGGATATGAAACTCCAGCACATCAAACAGGACAAGGTAATGTGTTTGTTAAATCATATCTTGATTAATAGATTTAAATAAACAGCATAAAATCTTTAGTAAACCTTAGTCAATGACAAAAGGTCAGCAGCAAACTTGTACGTAGGTCACTGTGACCCAATCAACACAGATTTCCTGTGCCTTGATGTACCCATAATTTTCATTTGAAAAAATGTAATGATAAACACCAACTTTGAAATTCAAAGATCAAAGCAAATGTGTATATCAACTAATTCTATGAAAAAATCAATTTGCTATGATTTTTAATGTAGTTTGGTAAACTAATAATAATAAAGCTAAATAAATCTATAATATACTATGTCAGGTTGATGAAGCAGAGGCTGTACTATCACAACTTAAGACAGCTGTAACAGAAGCAGCAGACAACACTGTAATCAGTGATTTGCTGGAGGAATTCTACACTGCCATGCCACATAAAGACGGATTCAAAAAAGATACAATGTCACTTAAGGATATCTCTACTAAACAGGACCTGTGTCAGGTGAGTGATAATTGTGTACCTATTGTCACACAGAGACTAATGTGTTGATGTACAATTAGGATCAACGTGACATTATAATGAGTTTCCATGATAAATCTATATAACTGTCTTCTGAACAATGGTTTCTCTGAACATCTAGGTTGACAGAATGTTTTTCTTTGCTTGTCTGTGGGGGTTTATTGCCTCCCCAACAGCCAGAGTCATTTGAGACAGGCTGTCTTTTAAGGACCTGGTGACTACCTATCCAGGAAACTGGGATCACAGTCCATCCAGGAAACTGTGATCACAGTCCGTCCAGGAAACTGTGATCACAGTCCGTCCAGGAAACTGAGGTCACAGTCCATCCAGGAAACTGAGATAACAGTCCGTCCAGGAAACTGAGATAACAGTCCATCCAGGAAACTGAGATCACAGTCCGTCCAGGAAACTGAGATCACTGTCCTTCCAGGAAACTGAGATCACAGTCTATCCAGGAAACTGAGATCACTGTCCGTCCAGGAAACTGAGATCACTGTCCGTCCAGGAAACTGAGATCACAGTCCATCCAGGAAACTGAGGTCACAGTCCATCCAGGAAACTGAGATCACAGTCCGTCCAGGAAACTGAGATCACTGTCCGTCCAGGAAACTGAGATCACAGTCCGTCCAGGAAACTGTGATCACAGTCCGTCCAGGAAACTGTGATCACAGTCCGTCCAGGAAACTGTGATCACAGTCCGTCCAGGAAACTGAGATCACAGTCCGTCCAGGAACTTGTGATCTTATTTTCCTGGATGGACTTTGTTTATCAGTTTCCTGAGAAACACAAATCTGTTCCAGGTAGGGTTCAAACCATACACTTCCAATCTTCATCTGAGCTTGAAATTCTGATGCTATCATAGGCCTCTACTGTAGATATGCATTGTTGTGGGGAAAAGGGTTTGGCCCTTCTTGGTGCAATTGGGCTGCTGGAAAAGGGAAAGAAGTCATATCCTGAACAAAATCAGTACACAAGTGATGATTTCAATAAATTCTGTTTAAGCCTTTGTCTGAGATTGACGCTGACATATTCTTCTCCATTTTGCAGTCTTATACACACATAAAAGGTGGAATTTTTTCTTTGTCCCCAGCTTGTAAATGACATCTTGGGCGTGAGTGAGGCCACAGACTGGTCCAGTGAGGCAACAACCTATGCAAAATATAGAGCTCTTCGATGTCATGTGACCTGCCTCGACAAAGCATCAAAGGAATTTCAACACATATCAGAAATGGTGACAGAGACATCAGAAAGGTAAGGTGGTTCTTGAATGAAGCAAGGACAATGAAAATCATTCTAGGGCACTTTAAGGTGACAAAGCAATGCTTATTATGTACACAGAGATGATAATTACAGAGCAGTTGTTTAATGCCAGATGATTACAGTAGTTAAAATTTTACATTGTGTGACCAAATTTTCTTTGCTCCTCGTTCTGTTTGACTTATGCAATTTGATAACTTGCATCTGAAAGTATTGATTTTAACAAGTACCACTGTAACAGTGTATTTCAAGCCATGTATTTGTGACAGAATTACAAAATATTTTTCCACAATGCGATTCATACAGAAACAATTCTCACTGCTTCTCTCCTGTATATGTCAGGAAAGACCTGTTTAATGGATGTGTCTTTTTAGTACTGAATTAGTCTTGTCTCCACAGTGTTGAGGTGAGGAACATCTACAGCGTTAGTCGCTTTCTGGAGGAGCTGGAATTTCAGTCTGATATTGGAAATGTGACATCACTGATGCATGCTTCCTCTACACATAACTTCCTTGGCATCATGTCCCGGTGAGTTCTGTTTCCTTCCATTGATAAAGTTGTACTCTCAAAGGGAATATATAATGGAAACAGTTAAAAGGTTGATACTCTATACACTGATGGCATTGGTCTAACAGTTGCATTTTGACCGGACTAGGCCATCAAGATTGACGGAAACTCCTTCAGCATGACTGTTGATGCTGCCTTTCCTGGGAGTCTGTTTCATTCCTTGGCAGGTCTTGGGAATACTGAGTAATGATATGATTCTTTGTTGTATTTTTCCTGTCACAGTTTCAGTTTTTCTGTGTTCTTGTGTCTCCTGCCTGATACTACTGGTTTGTGTCCACAATAACAAGTTAGTTCTTGATCTCATATCATATAGTGAGTCGTAGCTTTGCTCGTCAAGTGATACCCATCTTTGTTGTTTGAGTATGGCTGTCGCACATTCTAGTGTCCTAGTGTTAATAAAAACACAGCAAGCAGCCCTACACTGAATTTTTTCAAGCTCGACAGTGATTGCAGCTTGGTTGGAATCCCAAACGGGTGCAACTTACACCAAGGTCAGTCTAACATGGATACAGTACATGGTGTCCTAGACTTGGCGGTTGTACAAATAGATGTTCCTTGGGATGAAGCAAAGCTTTGTTTTTGACCTTTCTGTCTTCTTTATGTATGTGTTTGCTCCATGTTACATCCTTATGTAGGTTCTTGTTAATGAGAACACCCAGGTATTTCCCATTGTCTACAACTTCTAACCTTATGTCTGATGATGATAATTCTGGCAAAAGCTAAGTTGATGTAGTTGATGGTATGTCTTATTTTATCATTCAATGTGGATAGTTTTACATTTCTACAATTTTATTCTTGATTGTAGAATAAAAATGCGGTTTTGATTTTATTTATTATTATTATTTTTGTTAATATCCAGTGGTTTATTGAAACCCAACTTCGTGGAAAGCTCCTACGGAGTGACCCGGACAGACAGAGGCTTGCTGGGACATGGAATCTATTTTTCTGATTCTGCAAGGTAAAAAAAAAATCAATTATAAATTGGTTTTAAGAAATAAATAAATCAATTTCTTTTAAGAAGAATCCCAGCCATAAAGATAAAATTTGGAGTAATTTTTGTGATGAATTTTGATATGTGTCAAATCTAGAATCTTCTTAACCTTGTATTTTTAAGGCCTGTGCTCCTTTAATCAGTTTTATCAATGTAGTATTCTGTTTCCAGCAAATGTATCAAGTATTCAGCTCCAAGTTCTGTGTACGGATGTCGCCTCCTCCTGGTCTGTGATGTGGCACTGGGACGACAGTGTCCCTATACAACTACGGACTCCTCCCTCACAGCACCTCCCAATGGTTACCATAGCACCCATGGGGTTAAAAGGTCATCAGAGATCAACAGTCATTTTGAGGTTAGCAGGCTTTGTTTGTCATAAATGGACTCTCAGTCTTGGTTAGATGAATTACCTTTGACCATCTTTGTTCCTCAGTTGCTTTGCCCTGCCCCAAAGATCTATTCATTTACAAGGACAAAATGGTTCTGTTACATTTTAAATGTTACCATTTTAGGTGAAAACATTTTGATGCACCTGCACATGTTTAGAGGATCCTCCATGGTATCTGATAAAGTAAAGTAGAATGAAAATAAGATCAGCAGTCACAGCCCTGATCCAGTCTGTCACAACTATAAATGGAAACAATCTTATAGTCATTGATTTATCTATCTTTATAGTTTGTTGATAACATTGTACTATGCATTGATGTCATGTGACCTTTGACCTCCATTATATGACCTTGAATATTTTACCTTAATGCTTCAACCAGGAGCAGTTTGAAGCTTCAATTATTAAAGTATGTGTCAGAGTTAGCTTTTATTTTAGATTTTCCCAGGAACCTGTTTATTAATATTTGACAGTATTTTTAAATGTTTTGCCTTTGTTTGTTTACCTGCAGTTTTGTTGAAATATTGTCCTTAAATTTCTGGCACTTTGTTCTTGATCAGGACAATGAATATGTGGTGTACAGCCCACGGCAGCAGAGGATACGATATGTAGTGGAGTTTTGTCTCCCTGAGGATCCTGTGCTGTCTTTTCCCTCCCTTACGCTACAATGTGACAAAGATACAGAAGATGACCATCTCTCTCAAAACCTCGCTAATGTTGGTAAGCATTTCTTAACTTTGCTGGTCTGTATTATTGTCATTGTGGACATCAGGTACAGTGTGTCATGTACCTATTTCAGGAAGGAAAGGTTGTGTCACTGTTTAACAACAAACTCAAAATTCAACCCAACTTTAACCTAACATCTCCATTTTTGCAGATACCAGACTGAAACTTCACATAATGCAATTATAAGATGATTCGTTACTTTGCCTGCAATTTGCTGACTAATTAGTACTACGCACTGTAATACTTAAGAAAATCTGTTCAAAAGAAAGTTTCCAGACTGTAAATGGATGTCTACTAGATCAGTTCACAATAGTAGGAACTAGCTTCATTGTCTAATATCTTCAATATGTTCCATTACATACAAAGGAAAAACATGCAGAATGGAAGTTGTACACTATATCCTGATAGTAAGGGAGACTATTATCATTTAATATAACTATGCTGAAGATTTACGTTTAATTAAAATTTCTCGAGAACAAGTAAAAATAATGGCTTTCTTTAAGGAAGAACCTGTTAAGTCTACAAACAACTTGAAAAGATTTTAATGATATTAATTTTCTCATTTTCATTGTTATATATGTTTTTTGTTGATAATTTTTTTTAGACCTGTCAGATGTGAAAGGCATTCCAGATCCACTCCAAAAAGTCACAGGTGGCTTGATAGGTGGTAAAAAGTCTGTACCTCTGAAGAGTGTCCATGTCAGGGCCAGAATGCTGGACATGGTCGCCAAGGTCAGTGTTGTAGAATTTACAAGAGAGTTAGATGAGATACTTAAAACTAATTGTTTTACTGTGATCTACATTATATTGTCTCTTTATGATATGTGTGTCATCTGTAACATTAGGTAACGGAATATACTGACCAGAGAAACTTTGTCTGTAGGTGGTCGTGCTCCAGAAATATAGAAACGACAATGATTCAGCAATAGAAGCCAAGTACATCTTCCCCCTGGACGACACAGCAGTCGTTTGTGGCTTTGAAGCATTCATCAATGGAAAACACATTGTTGGTGAGATCACTATTGGGTTTGTTTGTAAATAAAATGGTTTTCTTACAGAAGTTAAACACTTGCTTTCTAATACATGTATCTCATTGAAAATGATTTATTGATTTGTGTCATTAAACAGATATTTACCTTGACCATAACTAATTAAATTCATATGTTTTTCGCATGTAAATGGATAAAGAATTAAATGGGTTCCAGTTGGCAAAATTTGTTACTTTTATAACAAAGTAAGGATTTATCCTCAACCTTTTTGTCCATATGTGTATATATATTAGTCAAATTGTAATTTGGACACAACGCTTTGAAAAGTAGAGAATTGTTTGTAATTATTCATGGCTTTACAACATTATGTCATTCATGACAGCATGTTTTACCACAGTTATCTAGCAAAAAGCTCTTGCCTTGTGATAAGCCCAGTCATGTCTAATTTTGCTCTATACCATTGCAAAGAAATGTTGGTTTTTTTATTGTCATGAGAATGTTCATCTGCAGGACTCACATATTGTATAATCAGAATAGTTATGATACATGCCTGAATAGGTCGATTTTGAGGTGAAAAAGAGTTCTTTCCAAAATCAGAGCAATCAACTGTCATCAGGGGCTGGTGGTATCCAACAGAATAAATATGATATGTCACAAATGAGAAATTTTATTTGAGGTACCATTTGACTATGGCTATACATTGGTAAATCTATTGTCAGGTGAGGTTAAAGAGAAGAAGGCCGCCCACAAGGAGTACAAAGAAGCTATCAGTAAAGGACATGGTGCTTACCTCATGGACGAGGAAGAGCCAGTAAGTTGATATATCACATTTAAGTTGATTGATCCAGCTGTTTTCTCAGCAAGAGGAGCTTGACAGTGAAAGAAAAAGAAAATGTTCTGCTTCACATTCAACAGGTTGATAGATTATCATGACTTGACAATGAAAAATTTGTGACTTGTTTCTTGTGTACAATGAGATATTTTGAGGTGTGATGTAGATTCCAATTATGATACAATTGCAAAAAGAAAAGAAAACAGAATCAAATACATGGAATATTCCTTTATAACACTTTTTTATTGGCAGTTCAGTTTTGAGACCAGACTATGGGAAAATATTGACATACGTCCATTTAGCCTGAAAGTAGTTGACGGATGCTTCCCAAAATTAGTATTAACATTTCTCTGGTTGAACTATGTAATCACATGCTTCATTCAATAGTTATACTCTGAGGCTGTGATTTTTGTAGGATTGTTTAAGGCAAGTTCAGAACACCATTTCCGAACTTTAGGTTGGTCTTAATAGTAAGAGATATAGTGGGATATCAAAATTTGAGCTGATTCTAGAGGAAAAAACAGGACTCAATATCCTAAAAAATCATGGATAAAACTGTGTATAGAAGAAAGAGTAGGGAAAGCATCAATCTTATATAGAACCAATAAGTAGAAGTTAAATTCTATACTCTATAATCTCTGTTTAGCTTAAAGTAGAGATCTTTCAGTTGGCTGTTTTTTGTCCTCAATAGGTTGTACTTCATCTTTTATTATGCTGACTCATTGTTTTCAGTACTCCATATCTTCAGTAGATTGACTCCTTGTCTTCAGTAGAATGACTCCTTGTCTTCAGTAGATTGACTCCTTGTCTTCAGTAGAATGACTCCTTGTCTTCACTAGAATGACTCCTTGTCTTCAGTAGAATGACTCCTTGTCTTCAGTAGATTGAGTTCTTGCCTGCAGTAGATTGACTCCTTGTCTTCAGTAGATTGCCTCCTTGTCTTCAGTAGAATGACTCCTTGTCTTCACTAGAATGACTCCTTGTCTTCAGTAGAATGACTCCTTGTCTTCAGTAGATTGAGTTCTTGCCTGCAGTAGAATGACTCCTTGTCTTCAGTAGATTGACTCCTTGTCTTCAGTAGATTGAGTTCTTGCCTGCAGTGGAATGACTCCTTGTCTTCAGTAGATTGAGTTCTTGCCTGCAGTAGAATGACTCCTTGTCTTCAGTAGACTGAGTTCTTGCCTGCAGTAGAATGACTCCTTGTCTTCAGTAGAATGACTCCTTGTCTTCACTAGAATGACTCCTTGTCTTCAGTAGAATGACTCTTTGTCTTCAGTAGATTGAGTTCTTGCCTGCAGTAGAATGACTCCTTGTCTTCAGTAGATTGAGTTCTTGCCTGCAGTAGAATGACTCCTTGCCTGCAGTAGAATGACTCCTTGTCTTCAGTAGAATGACTCCTTGCCTGCAGTAGATTGAGGTCTTGCCTGCAGTAGAATGACTCCTTGTCTTCAGTAGAATGACTCCTTGTCTTCAGTAGATTGAGTTCTTGCCTGCAATAGATTGACTCCTTGTCTTCAGTAGATTGCCTCCTTGTCTTCAGTAGAATGACTCCTTGTCTTCATTAGAATGACTCCTTGTCTTCAGTAGAATGACTCCTTGTCTTCAGTAGATTGAGTTCTTGCCTGCAGTAGAATGACTCCTTGTCTTCAGTAGATTGAGTTCTTGCCTGCAGTAGATTGCCTCCTTGTCTTCAGTAGAATGACTCCTTGTCTTCAGTAGATTGAGTTCTTGTCTGCAGTAGAATGACTCCTTGTCTTCAGTAGATTGAGTTCTTGCCTGCAGTAGAATGACTCCTTGTCTTCAGTAGATTGAGTTCTTGCCTGCAGTAGAATGACTCCTTGTCTTCAGTAGATTGAGTTCTTGCCTGCAGTAGAATGACTCCTTGTCTTCAGTAGATTGAGTTCTTGCCTGCAGTAGAATGACTCCTTGTCTTCAGTAGATTGAGTTCTTGCCTGCAGTAGAATGACTCCTTGTCTTCAGTAGATTGTGTTCTTGCCTGCAGTAGAATGACTCCTTGTCTTCAGTAGATTGCCTCCTTGTCTTCAGTAGAATGACTCCTTGTCTTCACTAGAATGACTCCTTGTCTTCAGTAGAATGACTCATTGTCTTCAGTAGAATGACTCCTTGTCTTCAGTAGATTGAGTTCTTGCCTGCAGTAGAATGACTCCTTGTCTTCAGTAGAATGACTCCTTGCCTGCAGTAGATTGAGTTCTTGCCTGCAGTAGAATGACTCCTTGTCTTCAGTAGATTGAGTTCTTGCCTGCAGTAGAATGACTCCTTGTCTTCAGTAGATTGAGTTCTTGCCTGCAGTAGAATGACTCCTTGTCTTCAGTAGATTGAGTTCTTGCCTGCAGTAGAATGACTCCTTGTCTTCAGTAGATTGTGTTCTTGCCTGCAGTAGAATGACTCCTTGTCTTCAGTAGATTGACTCCTTGTCTGCAGTAGATTGAGTTCTTGCCTGCAGTAGAATGACTCCTTGTCTTCAGTAGATTGCCTCCTTGTCTTCACTAGAATGACTCCTTGTCTTCAGTAGAATGACTCCTTGTCTTCAGTAGATTGCCTCCTTGTCTTCAGTAGAATGCCTCCTTGTCTTCACTAGAATGACTCCTTGTCTTCAGTAGAATGACTCATTGTCTTCAGTAGAATGACTCCTTGTCTTCAGTAGATTGAGTTCTTGCCTGCAGTAGAATGACTCCTTGTCTTCAGTAGAATGACTCCTTGCCTGCAGTAGATTGAGTTCTTGCCTGCAGTAGAATGACTCCTTGTCTTCAGTAGAATGACTCCTTGTCTTCAGTAGATTGAGTTCTTGCCTGCAGTGGAATGACTCCTTGTCTTCAGTAGATTGAGTTCTTGCCTGCAGTAGAATGACTCCTTGTCTTCAGTAGAATGACTCCTTGTCTTCAGTAGAATGACTCCTTGTCTTCAGTAGATTGAGTTCTTGCCTGCAGTAGAATGACTCCTTGTCTTCAGTAGATTGAGTTCTTGCCTGCAGTAGAATGACTCCTTGTCTTCAGTAGACTGAGTTCTTGCCTGCAGTAGAATGACTCCTTGTCTTCAGTAGAATGACTCCTTGTCTTCACTAGAATGACTCCTTGTCTTCAGTAGAATGACTCCTTGTCTTCAGTAGATTGAGTTCTTGCCTGCAGTAGAATGACTCCTTGTCTTCAGTAGATTGAGTTCTTGCCTGCAGTAGAATGACTCCTTGCCTGCAGTAGAATGACTCCTTGTCTTCAGTAGAATGACTCCTTGCCTGCAGTAGATTGAGGTCTTGCCTGCAGTAGAATGACTCCTTGTCTTCAGTAGAATGACTCCTTGTCTTCAGTAGATTGAGTTCTTTATTGCAGTGGAATGACTCCTTGTCTTCAGTAGATTGAGTTCTTGCCTGCAGTAGAATGACTCCTTGTCTTCAGTAGATTGCCTCCTTGTCTTCAGTAGAATGACTCCTTGTCTTCAGTAGATTGCCTCCTTGTCTTCAGTAGAATGACTCCTTGTCTTCACTAGAATGACTCCTTGTCTTCAGTAGAATGACTCCTTGTCTTCAGTAGATTGAGTTTTTGCCTGCAGTAGAATGACTCCTTGTCTTCAGTAGATTGAGTTCTTGCCTGCAGTAGAATGACTCCTTGTCTTCATGAGATTGAGTTCTTGCCTGCAGTAGAATGACTCCTTGTCTTCATGAGATTGAGTTCTTGCCTGCAGTAGAATGACTCCTTGTCTTCAGTAGATTGACTCCTTGTCTTCAGTAGATTGAGTTCTTGCCTGCAGTGGAATGACTCCTTGTCTTCAGTAGATTGAGTTCTTGCCTGCAGTAGAATGACTCCTTGTCTTCAGTAGAATGACTCCTTGTCTTCAGTAGATTGATTTCTTGCCTGCAGTAGAATGACTCCTTGTCTTCAGTAGATTGAGTTCTTGCCTGCAGTAGAATGACTCCTTGTCTTCAGTAGATTGAGTTCTTGCCTGCAGTGGAATGACTCCTTGTCTTCAGTAGATTGAGTTCTTGCCTGCAGTAGAATGACTCCTTGTCTTCAGTAGATTGCCTCCTTGTCTTCAGTAGAATGACTCCTTGTCTTCAGTAGATTGCCTCCTTGTCTTCAGTAGAATGACTCCTTGTCTTCACTAGAATGACTCCTTGTCTTCAGTAGAATGACTCCTTGTCTTCAGTAGATTGAGTTCTTGCCTGCAGTGGAATGACTCCTTGTCTTCAGTAGATTGAGTTCTTGCCTGCAGTAGAATGACTCCTTGTCTTCAGTAGATTGAGTTCTTGCCTGCAGTAGAATGACTCCTTGTCTTCAGTAGATTGAGTTCTTGCCTGCAGTAGAATGACTCCTTGTCTTCAGTAGATTGAGTTCTTGCCTGCAGTAAATTGACTCCTTGTCTTCAGTAGAATGACTCCTTGTCTTCACTAGAATGACTCCTTGTCTTCAGTAGAATGACTCCTTGTCTTCAGTAGATTGAGTTCTTGCCTTCAGTAGAATGACTCCTTGTCTTCAGTAGATTGAGTTCTTGCCTGCAGTAAATTGACTCCTTGTCTTCATGACATTGACTTTTTGTCCAACAGGATGTTTTTACAGTCAGTGTTGGTAACCTGCCACCAAAATCTGATGTACTGATCAAGATTACCTACATCACAGAACTGCAGGTAGAGGGGGAAAGTATTGCTTTCAGAGTGCCTTCCTCAGTTGCTCCCTGGGTCAAGGACACAGCACTGGCACAGGCAACTCAGGTAAGTCATTGCCTTGTCTGGTTACACATTATTATAGTTTCTTGTCTTAATTCTGCATCTTACATTTTAAGTCACTTTTCATGAATTTTAGCATGTATGTATTAAATGATACCTGTATATCCCCAACACTTATTTTATTGATATATGGTTTAGCTATTAGTCTATTACAGACAAGACCTGGGCTTTGATTTTGGCATGAGTACTTCAGTCTGAGATAAGTTTTATTAACTCAAGGTTTCAAAACTATTGATACTGTTTCTTTTACTCAAAAGTTTGACCTTGACATGCTGAGGATCCAGGATGGTGACAGATCATCCCTATCACTGCAGGTTTCTGTGGAGATGCCTTTTGATATTCGCAGTGTGATGTCCCCTACACATCAAGTTAAATATAAGGTATGTTATACTTATTTTTTATCAGGTGTTTTGCAGGTGTTATTATAGATACTTTTATAGTTATGGCTACTATTTTTTTTCGTTATAAATTGACTAAACCAAGCAATTTTGTCTACCCCGGTTAAGCTATAAGAATACCATGTACTAGATGTAATTGTGAAACCTTCGTTTTGTTTTGTTCGCTATTTTATAGAAAACAGCAACAAAGGCTGTGGTGGAGCTTCCAAAGAATGCCAGACTGGATGATGGATTTATTTTGCTGGTCAGTCTGTCTGAAATTCATGTTCCCCGCATGTGGGTGGAGAGACACCCTAGCAGGGCCACTCAGGTATGTCACATGCTTAAATTATCAGGGGAAAACCTGCACTGGACCAAGTCTATCTGAGACATTTACATTATCTTGAATGTTTTGTTCCATAAGATAATTTTCTACTTGGCATGAACTGAGCTAAAATACTGAAATCAAAAATTTATGTTAACTATGCTTAGGTGTATGTCCTTTTTAAAAATAAAAAGATTATCCCATCCAGTCATATCTGTTTCGATGCCATAGGAAAAATCATCAACTACCTATAAACATATTTGACATTAGAAAATTGTTCAGTATGCATGTACTCTTCTTGTCCTCTGGTGCAAGTTATGGTTAACTAGTAGTATGTCATAATTTGATTCAGTTGTTTGTCTGTCCTTCCATCCTGCAGCTACCTTGTCCAGTCTCTATTTCTTACACTACTTATCACTGGAACTTCATGCTGGATGCATTTGTTCATCCTGGTAATGTGGTGTGTTGAATATCAAAAGTTGGTCACTTAACTACATTTGAAACTTTGACCTACAGCAATGAAAAAGTTTGTCTGGGGTCTACCTCCTCTAATACTAGGCACTGGAGCTCCATACTTTGGGTATGGGTTCATATGGGTATGGGTGCATATTAGTGAGACTGTGTCAGTGGGGAATATTAATTCACAAAATTCTTTTGTTTAGATTGTTTTGCTTTTTAACCAGGCATGCATGTTGGCATTCTACCCGGAATTTGAGGCAGAATTTGAAGAGGACCCTGAGGTCATTTTTTTGTTGGACATGTCAAATTCTATGAAGGGACAGTCAACTCGAGATGCTAAAAAGGTCAGTGCCTTGGAGATACAAGATTAGACTCCAAAACTGAAATGAGTTGACATTTTTAAAATTAATTATATTAAAGGTCAGAATTTGTGTTCAAACAGATAAAAATAAATTATGGCAAAAGTTTTGATAAGAAAGACTGGAATGATTATATTACAGATAAGGATTATTTTAGCTTTCAGCTTTGTGATGTAGTTTTTGAAGTTATGCCAAATAATTTGTAGGTTAAAATACATCAATAACCCCACATAACAAAACTGGACACTTACTGTTTCAACAATTTTGATGTATAATGATAATGAGAAAATTACATTAAGCTCCACATATCCATGCTGCAATAAATGATTGTAAAATTTCATATAATTCAATATTAATTAAAAATGTTCAAAATATTGAGTGAAAATCTTTGATAATGAAGTATAGTTTGTGCTTGGAGAATTGGTGTTTGTTATGATATATGATAATTTAATTCACAGTTATTCCTCCTAGCTGTAGAGAAACTTCCAGAGAAAGCTCTTATCAATGTGCTTAGTTTTGGAACATCTTACACAGAGCTCTTCCCTGCACCTCAGAAAAAGACCAAACAGGCTGTACAAAAAGCCACAGAATTTATACAGGTAAAATTTCATACAAAAAGCCACAGAATTTATACAGGTAAAATTTCATACAAAAGTCACAGAATTTATACAGGTAAAATTTTAAACAAAAAGCCACAGAATTTATACAGGTAAAATTTCATACAAAAAGTCACAGAATTTATACAGGTAAAATTTCATACAAAAAGTCACAGAATTTATACAGGTAAAATTTCATACAAAAGCCACAGAATTTATACAGGTAAAATTTCATACAAAAGTCACAGAATTTATACAGGTAAAATTTTAAACAAAAAGTCACAGAATTTATACAGGTAAAAATTACTCAGAAAGTCACGGAATTTACACAGGTAAAATTTTATACAAAAGTCACAAAATTTATACAGGTAAAAAATTACCCAGAAAGTCATGAAATTCATAATTGTAAGATTTTATACAAATTCTCATAATTTAATCCTGTAATATTTTATACAGAAAGTCAACATAGAATTTATACTCTAAAGAAAGATTTCAAATGACTAATTATAGGCATAACTTTCAATCTTGGATTCCATGAGTGACATTTTAGAATTTTTAGTGCATCTTTTCAAACAATTTCACATGAAATGCTAAGCATATGAGTTGATGTTTTGTCAGTCCTTAGATGTGCGCTGTGTTGAATAATTTCTAATGGTCAAGGTCAAAGAAGTTCCAAGGGCAGAGCAGAAAAACACAATTAGCTATATATCATATACTTATCATATATACCAATGATAGAATTACATCTTATTTGTGTTTTGTATTTAGAGTGTACAACCACAAATGGGAGGGAGCAATGTCAATTATCCAGTGGAGTCCTTGTTTCTTCTAAGTCCAGCAGAGGGCAGTAGGAGTATCTTCCTCATCTCAGATGGTTACCTTAGCAACAGTGATGTGCTGTTGTCAACTGTTAGAAAAGGAAATGCCAAAAATAGAATTTTCACTATTGGTGTTGGGTAAATATAAAAAACCTGTTTTTAAGCAAATTTTTAAAAAAAGTAAATATTAACTATGGAAATTGATAAGTAATGTGTATGAAATGTTGACTTTGTCATTTATGATAATTGTGTAAGTGGGATACAGTTGCATTGTATTAAATTTAAATATAATTATTCTTAGCTATATATTAATGTATATGTTAATGAGTTTTGTGTGATTATAACATAATTTTCATACTAATATTTACTTGAAGAACAAATGTGAACCACCACTTGATGCGGCGCCTGGCATCACGCGGAGGTGGTACCTATTACCACTACAACTACAAGACACGCTCTGTTTGGGAGGCGAGGGTGAGTAAATCATCTCATTTCAATACCAATAAATCTTATTGTATTAGATTCAGATTAGATTCTTTTTTTTCATTTTCTCTATGAACACCAATAATTCTTTACTGTGTGACCTCCTTTTGTCCAAGACAAGTTTAACTTTTTAGCATGTGATGAAATTGTTAAAAACAAGAAAATTGGAGCTTTTATATTTTACAATCTGTTTAAGTGTTTTTGGGAATTCAGTTATTGAAACAATTTCATAATTATTCAATCATCATGAATTAAGACAGTGATATTGAAAACCGATTCTAGTGCAGAATTATATAGTCTTGTGTACATGTCACATAATTAGGTCGCTGTGAACACGTTGCTAAGCAGAAATTGTAAATGTTAGTTTGGAAGTTTAGAGGTACATAGAGTGGGTGTATAGTATTGGTGGTAAGTGAAATTAAGGAAATATCATTGTAATGTTGTACATGTCTGTTTCCTGTAAAATCCTAGTTATTTTTACATTGGTTCCAACACTGACAAATCTCGAATGAAATTGTGCCAGAAAATTGCAGAATTTTCACAAGAAAACATTGTGTTAAGCTTTACTCCAGCAATATCTTCTTACCTGGAAATGGTTACTGTGATCTGTTGATGATTTTCACCTTTTTAGATGACCTCACAAGTTCAGAGGGCATGTTGTCCAGGTATTTCTTGTGTAAAGGTTGAGTGGCAACAACACATGGACACACCTGATCAACCCCTACAGGCCCCTAATCACATCCCAAGTCTGTTCTCGGGGTCACGACAGGTCGTATACGGATTTGTACCGAACTGTACTCAGGTGAAAATTTATTCACAGTTTGTAAATATATTTTACTGGTTAGGGGATTAAATTGCAGTTGCTGTAACTTTCATTGTTGATGCTCAAATTCATGACTGCACTAATTTGCAAAATGTTTAGTAGTGATGGGTTAAAATTCCATTACGCCAAGTTAAATATGTTAACAGTATGTCACTTTTATGTTATTAATGGTGATCAACTCAAACAGTGAAAGCAAGAGCTGGTGAATAAAGGGTTATTGTCCTTAAATTTGTTATATTGGTCAACTTTTGGAGGGAGAAAGGCTAATGGTGTTAAATAAGTGTTACTCTTTTAATTTTCAAGACATTTTTTCCAGTTTTAACCCAGAAATGCATAAACACAACATCCCAAATTATGGGGGTTTCAATGGAAAAAGATATGTTTGTGTAAAACAACAATCAGCTTGTAATATAAACAAAATTAGATTATAGAATGTTGTTTCAGAGACGTAAAATTTGGTCTATACTTTGAACCAATTCTATATTATTCCATACAATCTGATTTACAGGCCTACTTGAAAGCCACAGTTGACAATATGGAGATTTCTACCATGGTAGCAACAACTGAACTTAACATCACACAAGGGGAGGTAAGCAGTGTCAACACTACACATAATCTTTCTGGCGATTGAGAGCACCCAAATAAAGCATCAGTGCTTTTTAGCTCACTTGGCCCTTACGATGTGGTACACTGTTAACTTTTCCCTTTTGTTTGATAACCAAAAGGCCTAGAATAAAGATTTTTGGCCATGAATGTAGCCCAACAGGATTTGTGGAAAGAAATTACTTTGACTCATATTCCAGGTCACTGGGGTCAAATATCTTAAAAACCTTCCAACAACTTCTTCTGATTAACTGAAAGTCCTAGAACCATGATAGTTGGTTGATAGGTTCCTTTGTTAAATCCCAATAAATTCTACAAAAGAATTGACTATGACCCATATTCATGGTCATAGGGGGCAAATTTGTCAATACTGTCAAATGATACTTCTTACTTAGAAAAAGCATAAAACTGTTATTGATATTTGGTTGATAGGTTCCTTTTTTGAAATTTATTAATGTGACCCATACCAAATTCAAGGTCACAGGGGTCAAGTATTTTGAATTCTACAAAAAAATTATTTATTACAAGGTTTGAAATTTGGATAAAATGGTTCCCTCATGAAGTTTACAAAAAAATTACCTTTCCCCATATCTGAGGCCACAAAGGATCAAATTTGTCAAAACCTTCAAACAACTTCATCTCAAGGCTTTGAATGCAAGCATAAGTATTTGCGAAGAGCATTGATTACCAGGTGAGCAATGCAACCCACACAGCCTCTTGTGAGTTAATATTTTCAAAATGAAAAAATACAATGATACAGTCAATTCATCTAACATGACATAACAAAGCCTATCACCATACACTAATTACATGTGCTAAGTTGATTGACATCATGACTCTTGCTGCCATTATTTAGAAGAAACAAACTCTGAAGTATGTTTATAAAGTCTCACCTCTGATTAGTTGTTTGTGTCTTCAGATGCTGCATCAGCTGACGGCTCGTGCACTGATCCGTGACTATGAGGATGGTATCCTAAGTGAAGACAAGATAAAACAGAGGGTAAGTACTCAGACATAGAATCACTTAGAATCATTATTATGGCAAACTTTTAGGAATTAATTGTGATCTTTCAAAAGGGTAATATTTTAGAGGACAAATTTCCGCAGAAGTATCAGGCAATTAACTTGTTCTCTTTAATTGATCTTTAGGAATCATCGATGAGGTAACAGCTACCAGGACATAGAGTTTTGTAACTGCATTTCAAATATTGACAGCTCTTGCTTGTCCAGAGATTAAAGATTAGTTGTAATTTAAATAGTTAATTAAAGAAAACTTTAAATGGGCTACTATAAAAACAGTAGCTTAAGATTCACAGATATCTTTTCTTATAGTAAAGCTTTGAAATTGATATCACCAAACAAATGTCTGAATGCTTACAATTATGCAGACTCGAAAATTGTTTGTAGAAGACAAGAATTATGGAAGGGAAAGGATTTGGACCTAAATGAAACAGGCTTCTCACAGATAGTGGAATAAGGAATATTTTTTAATGAAACAATGCAGATGTAGGGTTCAGTATATGAACACCCATATGTGGCCTTGAAGCATATTATCTTTCAGTCTTTCTAGTTCAATTCTAATGTAAAAATAAGAAGAAAACAGTTTTTTTCCCAAAAAAAGCTATGCTTTTACTTCTTTCAGTTATAAAGGATATCATATCATATATGGACGGGGAAATATTCTAATGTATAACTACTTTATTGAAAAACAACAAGTCCATTTTGATTTTCAGCTAACCTGAGGCAAAGTCTCTAATGTGGATCTATATTGCTATACCATTTTGTCCAATGGTGTCTGTTTTGTGTCAATAAAGATTTCCAATTATGACTTTTTCTGGAAAACCCCTAGAGCGATTTCAATGAAACTTGGCAGAACCTTTTCATAGCCAATGGTTAACCAAAATTGTAAATCATGTGGTCCCCACCCTTAAGGGGCCAAAAGGGTCAAATTGACTGAAATTTCAAAAATATGCTTCTGAATACCCAGATATGGAAGAATTAAATACTCTACATGGATTGAAGGATTTTAAGGTGCTTTTTTTTTGTAAATTTCTTGACCCCCGGGTCTCACCTTTCTCCCTAAGAAGGTGGTAAAGTTTGTGATAATTTAATTTTCAATTGGAAATAGATCAAACTTGGTTAAAATTGATAGTATGTATAGAGTTTGATGTTATGCACATATTGACCCTGGCTGACCCCCAGAGGCTGATGGGTGTGGCCAAATAGGATGAAGTTGACTGAAATTTCAAAAATCTTCTCAATAATAAAGATGGTAGAATCCAATACTATTCATGGAAAGGTCTACACTTAAAACTATTCTGCCCCTGTACAACTACACTTAAAACTATTCTGCCCCTGTACAACTACGCTTAAAACTATTCTGCCCCTGTACAAACAGCATTTCTCATTTTCTCTTCTTTATACTACATGTTCATTCCCATTGTTTCTGTTTGTGAGTTCACTCAGGTGACCACGTAGGCCCCTGAGCCTCTTGTCATGAATTACAATAACCACATTAGTGTTGGAATTAATATTGATGATTTACTATATGTAAACTTGAAACAGCTTTGGAATATTGGAAAACTTTTAAAAGCCTTATTATGATGTTGTGGTTTCTATTTAAAGTGAATAATCTTATCAAGGTGAAAAGAAGAGAGGGAACAGCTCATTTCATCTATGTAATTTGGTATCCCCAATGTAAATCCCCATTGTAATTTGGCATCCCCTATGTAATTTGGTATCTCCAATGTAATTTGATATCCCCTATGTAATATGGTATCCTCTATATAAGTTGGTATCCCATCTGTAATTTGGTGTCTCCTATGTAATTTGGTATCCCCTATGTAATTTGATATCCCCTATGTAATATGGTATCCTCTATATAAGTTGGTATCCCCTATGTAATTTGGTCCTATGTAATTTGGTGTCTCCTATGTAATTTGGTATCCCCTATGTAATTTGGTATCCCCTATATAAGTTGCTGTCCCCTATGTAATTTGGTATCCCCTATGTAATTTGGGTTCCCCAATGTAATTTGGCATCCCCTTTGTAATTTGGTATCCCCTATGTAATTTAGTATCCCCTATGTAATTTGGTATCCCCTATATAAGTTGCTGCCCCCTATGTAATTTGGTATTCCCTATATTTCCACAGTTTTACACAGTCTGTTGTAACCTAATGTAACAGAGGTCATTATTTATTTCAATGCCTCTGTTAGGAGCTGAAGAGAAGTTCTCTGTAGCCAAGTGGTATTTTGCGGGTAGTATTTTACCAGGATTACACAGCCCTGCTGTTCCAGTATGTTTATCGGAGACATGGCCCTGTTATTCTGGGGTATGAGTTCAGAATTTAGATTAATTTTAACTTTCAGGTGCTGAAACAGGAGAGAAAGAACACTATTATTCAGCTGAGCACTGAGTTCTCCATTGTGACCCCCTACACCAGCTTCGTGGCCATTGAAGAAAGAAACCAGGTAATCACAGTAATATTTACCTGTGTGCAACTGCTGGGGTTCAAACTAGCAACCCTACAATCTCTAGCTGTACACCCTACCACTAGATAAAACTAGTAAGAGAACCTCAACTTCCACACTTGTATTTACTTTTTTTCTTCGTTTCTTTAAAATACAAATTCATTTCAATCAATTCCAAAGTTTATAGACACAAAATAATAAAAATTTTCAGTTTGCTGACCTAACTTCTACCGTTATGAAGAGCCTATTGTTTAAGACTTTCGATATCACAGCAATGAAATGACAAATCATCAAACCTTTCACATAATGATATTGATCAGCAAATATAAGGACCATATTTCAAACAGGCTTTATTTCACAAAGGCATTTCAAAACACAAAATTCAATCCGAGCATGTGATGAAATGACATGCGAGTCTTTCATTCAAAATATTATATCACTACACAGTCAAGAGAGACTATCATTATCAGTGTAATGATAATGACTATTACAAAGGTTATAAATAAGGACAGTAACTGTTAATGTATGAAGTTATGACTTAAGGACATAAATATAATCATTTCCTGACATGTGCTCTCATTAGTTATTAAAACTGGAATTTGTAACTAATTTTTCTAGGATTCCTCAGTTTACTTTTACTAGCAACAATTAAACATAGTGGGACGGAATTTTCTTATCCCTCGTGATTGATACCCAGCTCTCCGACAGAAAACACTAGGTCATCAAGACTAATGTTATTAGCGAGTGTTCTGCCATGATCACTGATACATGTAAAAAACATTGTTTTTGTTTTAATACGTCAGTGATCAGTTGATATTTTTAATGTTAAGCGTACTAAAGTGGTTTTTATCAGTAATTAAATTACACCTGCTCTTCTGTTTTCTTATTCCTTATATGAATTTGTTATGACTATCTGGTAAAATAAAAACTCATTTGAAAAACAATACCAAATCATTATGTCATAACATACAGAAATTAAGGTATCTGACTTTTCATATGATCAGGTGTGGCAATAACCAATTAAGATTTGATTTTGAATTTCATTGTCAGTCATACTTGTCCACCTTGTTTGACTCAGATAAATACTACATGTATAATATTTACCATGGGAAATACAAATATAAAATGAGAATATTTTATCAAAGAAATTATCATTACGATTTCAGAATGAGCAGAAAAAGGATGGACCTTCCATTAATGAACTTGTGGCTGAGGAGTCAGTAGACATTCTGGAATATGTTGGTTGGCAGAATCCTGATGTATTTGATGAAAAAGTAAGTCAGCTTACTACCTTGTGATTCTTCCTGCAGATAGTGGGCTATTCAAATTGCTCTGCGTACGTGGTCCATCATCTGTCGTCCATCCTTCCATCCTTCCATTGATCCATAAACAATTTTTGTTATCGTTTTGTCTTGAGAAGTGCTGGATGAATATTTCTCAAATTGCATATGTAGGTTTCTCTTGGTCCCTAGTTGTGCACATTTGATTTTGGGCCTGATCAAAAAAACAAAATGGCTAACAGCCTGTCATCATGGGTATTTTCAATGAAGTTTGTTATTACTATTTCTTGAAAGGTGAGAGATGGATCTCTCTCAAATTTCATCTGTAGGTTCCTCTTGGCCTCTAGTTGGGCACATTTGATTTTGAGACTGATCAGAAAAACAAAATGGCTGAACGGCGGCCATCTTGGGTTTTGTCTTTGAAATATTGTTATTGCTATTTCTTGAGAAGTACTGGATGAATCTTTCTTGAATTTCATATGTAGGTTCCTTTTGCTCCCAAGTTATGCTTAATTAATTTTGGGTCTGATCAAAAGAACAATTTGGCCAACAGACTGCCATCTGGGATTTTGTCTTTGAAAGATTGTTATTGCTGTTTCTTGAGAAGTATGGGATGGTTCTTTCTTAAATTTTGTATGTAGGTTCCCTTTAGGCCCTAGTTTTGCCTGTTTGACTTTGGTACTGATCAGAAAAAACAAAATGGCCCACATGCGACCATCTTAGATTTTGACTTATATACTCTATAGATCTTTCTTGAATTTTTTGTAGAGGGTTCCTTTAGGTCCCTAGTTATGTCTGTTTGAATTTGGGACTGATCAAAGAAACAAAATGGCTATCTTGGATTTTGCCTAGTAAACATTGTTATTTCTCTTTCTTAAGAAATACTGAATGGATATCTCTCAAATTTCATGCGTAGGTTCCCTTTGGTCTCTCCTTGTGCTTGTTTCATTTTGGGACTGATAAGAAGAAACAAAATGGCTTTCAGACGGCCATTTGGGATTTGGCATGTACAGATTATCTCCACTATTTCTGCCAAGGAATGTTCAAGTATCTTATCATTCAGAGCAAAAGAAAAGAAAAGAGAAAAGAAGGGAAAAGATCCAACATTCAAAGAGCATATAAACATTAAACTATGGTCAGCGCCAAGATTCGTCTGGGATCTCTTGTTTTGTGTAGTTTTATCCTGGTATTACATATGTTAAGCAGCAGGGCGTAGCACAGATATCATATATTTGTTTGCTTCATTTTGATTTAGGAACCAAAAGAAATTGTGGAGGAGCTGTTGAGGAAAGGCCTGATAGCAGAAAGTTTCTCCCAGATGGAAGCCAAAAGAGTCTACACCTCCATTCTGGATTACAAGCCATGTCTTCAATCTGATGCCAACTATGACCTCCGAGAAAAGGTAAAAAAGGTGTAAAAAGTGACTTGTCACTGTTCTGATAAAAACTGAGTCATCCATTCAATTCAACTTTCTCTTTCACCAGTCTCTGTAAAATGGGACTTGAGAAGTGACTGAATTTTGTTATGTCTGCCACGAAATGGTGATGGAATCTAATGTTACTCATATTTACATTGTGTCCAATCGTTTCATGTGTCCCATTCTGAATATTAATTTGATATCTTGAGAGCTGCTCTACAGATCTGGTTCATAACATTATGTTCATGTGATCATCAGTCTAGGTTAAAGTGTCAAAGATCACAGCTGACAACTGCTGCTAATTCATGGAACCAAATTCATGCTCTTCTGTTTTATGGACAAAAGATAGAATTCAGTTTAGAATTGTACAATGTAGAATATTTTTCAGGTAATGCAATTTAAAACAAAAGTATTACAACATGAATAATAAAGTTTTTTACAGTGGATCACTGGAAATTTGTGATTAAGAATTACAGAAATTGTTATTTATAGCCAATCTTTATCCTTTTCCTTCCCCTTCCTTTCCCCCAAATATGGCACAAAGTACATGTAAAAAGTGGGAAAGCATCAATCTGGAATAAGTGACCATTTTTAATGGAGCATGAATATAGGTTTTATATATATTATTAAAATAATATCTAAAAACGTATGTGAATATAACACGACTCTAAAAATTAATGATGCCATTAAAAATATACAAAAAAATACATAGTTTAACTTTCTGTTTCACCTGCCCCATAGGCCATGCCAAATTTGGTATGAATTTCATTCCTTTTTTAGCTCTGCTGGTTCAATATAAATGTAAACCGGAGATGTGACCCTCTATTGATGTTTGGCTTAGTCCATCACCATGTTAGACAACCCCACTCATACATGTATTCAATAGAATAATCAACAAACTGAGATCATTGTTTTTCCTGATCAGCATGTGTTGTGTTTTTGAAGGTCATGGAAGCAGTTGAAAAATTCTTCACATGTTCCAAAGATGACATCAGTCAGTCAGTGTTGGTGGAGTTCCGTAAAAGTTTTCCTAGTAAGTGTTAAGAAATATATCTATTGTAAATAATTCTACATGTAGCAACTTTAATATGCTGTTAAAACATTTTATCCAACCTGTTATATTTTTATTCCATCAGCTGTAGTTTTGTCCAATCAGATTCAGAGGTAGGTATACCTTTAGATTTGTCTTTCTACAAGATCCCTAAGGTAGTTATAACTGAGGTAGAATTTTCAGAGAAAGTTTGTTTACGTATTCAACCCTTACTTCAAAAATGAGAAATACAAACAAATATTAAATCATTGTCCTATAACACCCCCACCCACCTACTTGTTACTATGTCAGATCTGATATAGTGGCCCCCTAGGATTACTGGTACACAATATGCTTACCTACATCACTTAATTTACCCCCACTCAGGTAAGAGGGAGGGTACAAAGTAATCACTCTCTCTGAGCTACCTCTGTCTGTGCAGTCATGAAAACCTTACGTACAAGATATCTGATGAACCCAGATTTAGTTTATATTCACAACATAGTATCACCCAACCAAAGTCTATACCAGATTAGATTTGGTGATCATTTGACAAGGTTGAAAGGCAAAGAAAGAGGTTGTGTACATAATACTTCATGAACCCCTCAATACAACTAGATCAGAAGAAAAGGATGAGGTGATGGGCCTGGGTATATCAATTTAATCCCCTGCTCACTTTGTTTTTTATATTTTGTAAATTTTTGTATAAACCCCATTATATGGAGAAAATGAGTTGAACTCTGTTTTTAGTTACTGCCCCATCACAAAGATTTGGGAATGATGTTTAAAAAGAACCTTGTTTTGTACTTCTAAATTCTAGTCTCGTCAACAGTTCATGTAAAAACTCTGACTGGTAGGACTGTTGCTCTGAATGTGTCTAATAAAGATACAGTGGCTGACTTGAAGGACAAAATCTACAAGGAAGAGGGAGTCTGTCCAGATCAGCAGAGGTTGATAAGTAATGGTATAGCTCTGGAAAACACCCTCAACATCTCTGATCTAGGTAATTATTGACTGTCTCCAATCAAAAACCAAGTGATGGGTCCCACTGTCCATGATTGTTTATCTGACTGTTGTAGAAGAAAAGGGAATTATGATCAAGCATTTGTACAAAATGTTAGTATCTCATGTAACACTGTAACATATTTGATTTATATTCACATTGTAATGTTTATTACTTTTAAAATGTGTTTATGTATAAACATCTATACATAAACATATCTAGTTTTTAATTCACACCATGATGTCCTTAGTCCTTAAAATCAAGTCCTCGGAAGGTGGAGACCAAGATCCCAGAAGGATATCCATGAAATTACCATTGACTTTTTAAAAATATGTTATGTTTTTTTTTAGATCTGCAAAATAATGCTGTTTATCTGGTACTGGCTCTGAGAGGTGGATTATCTTCAGAGAAAAAAGTGAGTGTTTCATTCAACAAGATATGATAACCATTCCTAACGTGACCCACATACCTACTGCTTTCTACCCTTATGGTTTTATGTTAAGTTTATACATGAGTAAACCAAGTTTGGAATCAACAAAAATTTAAACTGCATTATTATAAGCTCTATCTTTGTGCCTTGTATGTTACTATTGATTCTGATTGGTTGTGCTTCACTGTAATTTCTGATGTTACTATAAATGTAAACTTTATTTATTTTACAACAATTGCGAAACAAGTTATTTCAACTTATACTAATCACTCTTGTTGGCCTGGATGTAAGCGTGCGAGGAGTCTTATTGTGGGAGGAAACCGGAGTACCCGGGGAAAACCCTTATAGTGGGGCAGGTGACACCTTACCTTTTCATGTCCGTTCCAGGAATTGAACCCCGAACGGCTAGGTGAAAGGCGAGTGTGTTACCACTGCGCCACCCAACCACCGATCATGGTGTGATGTGGTGTCACCCCAACCAAACTGATCTCTGATATTGGCTGGAAAGGAAATAGATCTATATACTGTTTGTTCATCTTTACATCAGGTTATCATAAAGAATGTCTATATTTGGTAATTTTAATTGTTTTAACACAATGAGGACTATACAGGTGTGACATTTGCATTAATGCTGCAAGTAATGTTATTTCATTCTTGCATGTGGGTTTTAGGTCACCTTAGACAAAGTCCATAAACTTCTTAGGTTTTTTACTTTTCCTGGAAAATGCCTTGAACCAGTTTCAATGAAACTTTGCAGAAACCTTGTATTATAGCCAAAGGTAAACCAAAATTGTAAATTATATGGTCCCCACCCCTCAGGGGCCAAAAGGGTCAAATTGACTGAAAGATCAAAAATCTTCATCTCATTACCCAAATATAGTAGAATCAAATACTTTTCATGGATGGAAGCTTCTTAAGGTGCTTAACCAAAATTGTGAATTTCGTGACCCCAGGATCTCATATATGAGGGGGTTAATGTTACTATGTTCATATATGGGCATAATTTATTTTCTATTGGAATTAGATCAAGCATAGTTAGAATGTTAGTATAGGATGACAATTCAATGTTGTGTAACATATTGACAATGGCTGACCCCCGAGGGGCTGATGGATATGGCCAAAAATGATCAAATTGAATGAAAACGTTCTTAATGTCCAAATATGTTAGAATCAAATACTCTTCATGAATTGAAGGGTCTTAAGTTAAAACTCTTCTGCTCCTGTACAAATAGCATTTTTCATTTTCTCTTCTTTATACTACATTTTCATTCTAATTGTTTCTGTGTGTGAGTTCACTCAGGTGACCACTTAAGCCCCTGAGCCTCTTGTTTAATAGGACAGAATTTTTACCCATTTGTTACTCATGTAAGATATGTTTTTTTTTACTCATCTGGCCCAAAGGAACAAGTTGAGCTGTTACAATGCTGCAACATCCATCCTCTGCTATCCATTCTTCCAACTTGTTAGGTCATCTGACCCAAAGGGTTGTGTGTTGTCCACCATGTGTAAATTTTTGACATTTCAAACTTCTTCTCAAGTTTCACCAGTGGGATTGAACTCAAACTTGTCTGAAATGATACTGAGATGGTCTTGACCAAGTGGTATTATTTTTCAGGTCGGTCTGAAATTCAAGATGACCGCCATGGATGCCATGTTGAAAAACATATTTTAAACTTCTCCAACTCCACTGGTGCCAATGAGCTTAAAATTGGTGGGAATGTAAAGGAAAGGTACACAACAAAGTGTTGTTATTTTTCGACCTTGTCAAAACTGCAATAAGGCAGCCAGGGAGGCCATTTTGTAACATGATTACGCAATCATGGTTCCTGTGCAACACCTATTTCAAACGTTTTCTCAAGTTTCACTAGTGGGATTGAGCTCAAACTTATTTGAAATGATCCTGAAATGGTCCTGACAAAGTGGTGTTATTTTTGGGTATTTCTAAAATCCAAGATGGCCATCATCTTGAAAAACATATTTTAAACTTCTTCTCCAGTTCCACTGGTGCCATTGATCTTAAAATTGGTGGGAATGTCAAGGAAAGATAGTCAACAAAGTGTTGTAATTTTTTTCGACCTTGTCAAAACTTCAATATGGCAGCAAGGATGCCATTTTAAAACATGATTACACAATCATGGTTTTTTCTGTGCAGACTTCTCAAGTTTCACCAGTTAGATTGAGCTCAAACTTTTCTGTCAAAAAATAGGTAACAATTATTACAGTTACCTACTCCTCACCAAAACAACCATCTGCATCATGGAAAACAGCTTCTTAGTAAAATTTCATTCAAAGTAGAAAAAATAACCCTTCTCCTTGCTGAAAGTTTTTGTAGTCAGATGACCAATAAGGCCCATGGGCCTCTTGTTTGATAAGTCGCTACAAGTCATAAATGATTGAGTGCATTTTGACCGTAGTTGGTCAGAGGTATCCGTAGGGAAAATGGGAGGCGCAACTTTGGTGGATGTGACCCCACCCCTCCTCCCTTTAAAATCCATTTGGATTCTGACCCAATTTGGTTAGAGTCATCTATGGGTAAATAAAAGTCAGTTGTGGATAAATGATGGGTCTTGTCCTGTAGGGAACTGAGGAAAAGAAAAAATTAGGAAAACTGGAGAAAATTCTTTATAATTCTCCTTTATTTTTAGGAATGATTGAATTTTATACAAATATGGTCTGAAGAATCTTTAGGTGAAGGGAACTCAATTTTGTATTAATGATTGGTGCATCTGATCCCTTGTAAGGGAAAGAGGTGAGAAAATAGATGGAATCTTTTTAAATTCTTTTCATTTAGTTTAGATGAAGTAATTTTAGAAAACTAAACCTGGTAAGCAATACAGGCCTTATGGGTCTTTTGTTTATAATTGATAGGTCTGTGTTCCACAGACCCGAGGAAAAATTAAGAATTATTTTGTAAAATCCTTCTGTCGAAGAAATAATGAAATTTTGAGTAATTTTGATCTGAAGCTTCTTTAGAAGGAGGGGATCTTGCATGACTAGTTGTTTTGATTGATACAGGCCCTATGGACCACTTGTTAGTATTTGCAATTAGCCATGGAGTCCTAGATCAAGTCTGTGCAATTATGTTGTTTCTGTTTTAGATGACAAATAATTACTCAGTTGCCAGTAACAGAAATCTAGAAATTCCTCCTGTACTTTAGATTTATGTAAAATACCTTTACATTGCTATTTTTCAGGACATTCAGCAGCAGCAGCAAAAACAACATCTGAAATCAGCAGGACGTGTTCCAAGGGAGCAGTTGACAACAAAATCTGCCAGATCTATTTCTTTACCCTCTGAAGAATCTTCTGAAGATGATGACAGTGAGGAGGTCAGTGAGGAGGTCAGTGATGAGGAGGAAGAAAATGAAAAGTCACTAAAATGTAAGACGAAATCTTCTGCCAACGGTCGAAGGGCAAGAGGGGGAAAGGGAGCTCCAAGGAAGCGGTTGGCAACAAAAGCTGCCAGAAAATCTGCACCTGCAGTTGATAGATCTATTTCTTTACCCTCTGAAGAATCTTCTGAAGATGATGACAGTGAGGAGGTCAGTGATGAGGAGGAAGAAAATGAAAAGTCACTAAAATGTAAGACGAAATCTTCTGCCTACGGTCGAAGGGCAACAGGGGGAAAGGGAGCTCCAAGGAAGCGGTTGGCAACAAAAGCTGCCAGAAAATTTGCACCTGCAGTTGATAGATCTATTTCTTTACCCTCTGAAGAATCTTCTGAAGATGATGACAGTGAGGAGGTCAGTGATGAGGAGGAAGAAAATGAAAAGTCACTAAAATGTAAGACGAAATCTTTTGCCAACGGTCGAAGGGCAACAGGGGGAAAGGGAGCTCCAAGGAAGCAGTTGGCAACAAAAGCTGCCAGAAAATTTGCACCTGCAGTTGATAGATCTATTTCTTTACCCTCTGAAGAATCTTCTGAAGATGATGACAGTGAGGAGGTCAGTGATGAGGAGGAAGAAAATGAAAAGTCACTAAAATGTAAGACGAAATCTTCTGCCTACGGTCGAAGGGCAACAGGGGGAAAGGGAGCTCCAAGGAAGCGGTTGGCAACAAAAGCTGCCAGAAAATTTGCACCTGCAGTTGATAGATCTATTTCTTTACCCTCTGAAGAATCTTCTGAAGATGATGACAGTGAGGAGGTCAGTGATGAGGAGGAAGAAAATGAAAAGTCACTAAAATGTAAGACGAAATCTTTTGCCAACGGTCGAAGGGCAACAGGGGGAAAGGGAGCTCCAAGGAAGCAGTTGGCAACAAAAGCTGCCAGAAAATCTGCACCTGCAGTTGATAGATCTATTTCTTTACCCTCTGAAGAATCTTCTGAAGATGATGACAGTGAGGAGGTCAGTGAAGGAAGGAAGGAGTTGCCAACAAAAGCTGCCAGAAAATCTGCACCTGCAGTTGATTATGATAATCATGATAATGAGGTGAACAGTAATATCTTAGATGGAGATAAAGCAAAAGATGATTCAATGGAAAACTTTGCATATATTATGACCGAAACAAAATATGTTCAACATGATAGAGGAAAGATAACACAGCCCCCTTCACCACAACGTTCAGATCAATTTAATGCAAGCTGTGAAGAATTTCAAATTTCAAGATATCTAGATGAAGATATGGAAATTGAGTTAGGTACTGAAGAGCCAGGTTTCCTCGAGTTAGCTTCTGAAATATCTGACATGTTTGCATCATCTCAGGATAATTCACAGGCCATCCCGTCCTATTCACCAGCCACACCAGCCACCCCAGCCTATACACCAACCTCTCCAGCCTATACACCAGCCACACCAGCCACCCCAGCCTATACACCAACCTCTCCAGCCTATTCACCAACAACCCCAGCCTATTCACCAGCCACACCAGCCACTACATCCTATTCACCAACCACCACATCCTATTCACCAACCTCTCCAGCCTATTCACCAGCCTCTGCAGGATTTTCGCCAAAAGCTTCAAATTTTTTCAAACCCGCCTCACAAAGTTCTCAACTAGAAGTGTTGTCTAGTACATCTGCCCCTTTATCTCTGTTCAATAAAGACCTGTCTCAACAAAAACGCCTAATGCAGCCATCATTGAACAATCTACCTGTTTCAACAGAGAAATTGCCACATAACATACCATCACAAGCTTTCAACTTTGGGGCTATGAATCAAATGGCTTCCAACAACATTCAAAGAGAATGGTTTCTCTTTGGAGGTCCTCCGCAAGCAGCTCAAATTCAAGAATCAAGTCAACATTCTGACATTGGGACTGTGAAACAAATGTCTCCAAGCAGCAGTACCAGACAAGGGTTTTCTTTTGGAGCAGCACTGTCAACAGCACAAAGAGATGTACCAAGGCAAGGTTTTGGATTTGGGACTGTGAAACAAGTACCTCAAAGAAGCAGTACTAGTCAAGGTTTTTCTTTTGCAGCCCAAACCCTACCAATGGATAAACAAAATGAACCTGAGGATGATGGTACAACTAGAAGCATCATTGATGGTTTCAAGAGAGATGGAGGTGGTATTGGTGATGGTTTTAGGAGAGGCAGAGGTGGTCAAAGTGATGGTTTTAGGGGAGGCAGATGTGGTCACAATGATGGTTTTAGGGGAGGCAGAGGTGGTCATGGTGATGGTTTTAGGGGAGGCAGAGGTGGTCAAAGTGATGGTTTCAGGGGAGGCAGAAGTGGTCATGGTGATGGTTTTAGGGGAGGCAGAGGTGGTCATGGTGATGGTTTTAGGGGAGGCAGAGGTGGTCAAAGTGATGGTTTTAGGGGAGGCAGAGGTGGTCAAAGTGATGGTTTTAGGGGAGGCAGAGGTGGTCAAAGTGATGGTTTTAGGGGAGGCAGAGGTGGTCATGGTGATGGTTTTAGGGGAGGCAGAGGTGGTCATGGTGATGGTTTCAGGGGAGGCAGAGGTGGTCATGGTGATGGTTTTAAGGATGCAAGAGATAATGTTGGTTTTAGAGATGTCCCTATTGTTAGTGAATTTAAAGTTGATCCTTTTTCAAATAAGTGTCAGACAGCAGCATCTACATACTTGCAAAATATAAACATGGATTATGCAATATATGACCCAAAGACAAATATAAGGACAGAAAGTCACACCAGACCATCAAGTTTAACACAAAAGGCCCTGCCTTTACAGCCACAAAGAAAGTATTCTGAATTAAGCATTATGAATGACAAGGGTCGTGTTGAAAAAAGTGAAGAAATGTTAAGGTCATTGAAGTCTATTGATGGAACGATGCATATAGCCGAAGGTAGTGGTGGTGGTGGCGGTAGAAGTCGAAGCAGAAGTAGAGATAGGCAGAGAAGTTTCATCAGAAGACTAAGTCGAGGCAGGCGGAGAAGTTTCAGCAGAAGTTTGAGTCGAGACCGGCAGAGAAGTTTCATCAGAAGTCTAAGTCGAGGCAGGCGGAGAAGTTTCAGCAGAAGTTTGAGTCGAGGCAGGCGGAGAAGTTTCAGCAGAAGTTTGAGTCGAGGCAGGCGGAGAAGTTTCAGCAGAAGTTTGAGTCGAGACTGGCAGAGAAGTTTCATCAGAAGTCTAAGTCGAGGCAGGCGGAGAAGTTTCAGCAGAAGTTTGAGTCGAGGCAGGCGGAGAAGTTTCAGCAGAAGTTTGAGTCGAGGCAGGCAGAGGAAGTTCAGCAGACGTCTGAGTCGAGGTAGGCGGAGGAGTTTCAGCAGAAGTCTGAGTCGAGGCAGGCGAAGAAGTTTCAGCAGAAGTTTGAGTCGAGACCGGCAGAGAAGTTTCATCAGAAGTCTAAGTCGAGGCAGGCGGAGAAGTTTCAGAAGAAGTTTGAGTCGAGGCAGGCGGAGAAGTTTCAGCAGAAGTTTGAGTCGAGACAGGCAGAGGAAGTTCAGCAGACATCTGAGTCGAGGTAGGCGGAGGAGTTTCAGCAGAAGTCTGAGTCGAGGTAGGCGGAGGAGTTTCAGAAGAAGTCTGAATCGCGGTTATCGTAGGAAGTTCAGCAGAAGTTTGAGTCGAGGTAGGCATAGGAGTTGCAGCAGAAGTTTGAGTCGAGGTAGGCCGAGGAGTTTCAGCAGAAGTCTGAGTCGAGGTTATCGGAGGAAGTTCAGCAGGAGTTTGAGTCGAGGCAGGCAGGGGAGTTTCAGCAGAAGTTTGAGTCCAAGAAATCAGAGAAAAAGAGAACAAAAGGAAGATGGAAACACTGGCGAAGGTTTAAGTGGTTTTGGAAAAGACCATGAAATTAAGTCCAGATATGATGAACACAGCAGAAAAAATTATCATTGCAATCTTTGGAAAAGTAAAAATAAGGCTAGTACAAGAAGGAAAACTGATCAAGGCCTTTCAGACAAAATAAAAAAATGGAGAAAGTATGGTGAAGAAGAGAAGAAAGAGATCAGATCATCAGGAACAGGTAAGAAAATTTAAAACTTCAGATATTTTGTATTCTTCTTGACAGCATAGACTACAAAAGATCTTAATGTAAAAGTGTCTTATTTTCAATTGAATAGTTATTTGAAACTAATGTCTATAAGGATGCATTATGTTAACATTGTACCTATAGTTATGTATCTGTCTATAAGGATGTATTAACATTGTACCTATAGTTATGTATCTGTCTATGAGGATGTATTAACATTGTACCTATAGTTATGTATCTGTCTATGTGGATGTATTAACATTGTACCTATAGTTACCTATCTGTCTATGAGGATGTATTAACATTGTACCTATAGTTATGTATCTGTCTATGAGGATGTTTTAACATTGTACCTATAGTTATGTATCTGTCTATGAGGATGTATTAACATTGTACCAATAGTTATGTATCTGTCTATCAGGATGTATTAACATTGTACCTATAGTTACGTATCTGTCTATAATGATGTATTAACATTGTACCTATAGTTACGTATCTGTCTATAATGATGTATTAACATTGTACCTATAATTATGTATCTGTCTATGAGGATGTTTTAACATTGTACCTATAGTTATGTATCTGTCTATGAGGATGTATTAACATTGTACCTATAGTTATGTATCTGTCTATAAGGATGTATTAACATTGTACCTATAGTTACGTATCTGTCTATAATGATGTATTAACATTGTACCTATAGTTACATATCTGTATATAATAATGTATTAACATTGTACCTATAGTTATGTATCTGTCTATAATGATGTATTAACATTGTACCAATAGTTATGTATCCGTCTGTAAGGATGTAGTAACATTGCACCTATAGTTATGTATCTGTCTGTAAGGATGTATTAACATTGTACCTATAGTTATGTATCTGTCTATGAGGATGTATTAACATTGTACCAATAGTTATGAAATTAGAAATTAATTGAAACAAGAACAAGTGTCATCAGTAAGTGGGTGCTTTACTTAATTGTATGCACACAGAAACCATGGGGCATGAATATAATCTCTTAGATATGCCCAAGACCAAGACCACACTTGCTAAGCACCTTAGACAGGATGCAGGGCAAATCAAGATGCCATGCATCTTATGCAGTAAGAGACTTGCTTACTTAAGTTCATTATGGAGACATGTTAGTAGGATACATAGCATGCACTCTAACACTAGGTTCCAGTGTAAGATTTACAAATGTACCTTCGGAAGGAGAGATTGCTACCATCACCACCTTAAAGAAAAACACCCATTCTATAGTATTGAACCCGCAGTCTTCAAAGATGATGATTGGAATGAAGCAGCTATACCTGATCAATGGGAAAGGCTGTTAGAAATGCTAACCAAACACCAACTGGAAAAGGCTAAGTTCAGGATGGTATCAACCAAGGGGAGGAATCACCCGGGGCCGCACACAAAAGAAGTCAACCCAGAACCCGCTCCAATTGAAGAGAGTTGCCCTTTTGACTTATTGAAAGAAGACCTGTTGTTGAGTGACTCATTTTCAGACCACACATCCATCAGAACCATCAGTAGTACAGAATTAACTGAAGCAGTAGTGGACTATAAGAAGCTGGCCTATGTTTCAGTGTCTGATGTCACTGTATGCCTAAATTAACACCAATAAAGACCAGCATATGATAGACAACAAACTCTTTTTTATTTATGTTGGACTTTAATGATTTGTTTTGAACTGTGTTAACACTATAATCTAGCTAACATAACGTCAACTTTTTGGTATATATGCCCTTGTATTATTGTCCATTTATGTAATACATCACAATTAATTCTGAACCCCGAAAAAACTACTTCAGAGGGCTGAAATGTGTAAAAAATTGTCCTGATGAAGCCTCGACCGGAGGCGAAACTAGTGAAGACAATTAAGTAAAGTATGCACTTACTGGTGATACTTGTTCTTGTGATTAATTTCTAAGGTCTCGTATTTATTATTTCGTTAATCGCCCTGCATACCTTTAGGTATCCAAGCTCAAATGAAGCACCCCACTGAAGAAATCACCTACCTGATACTGACGTTGGCTCTAATTCTTATTTTGTCACCTTTTTGAATTTTGATTCATGAAATTTTTTCAAATTGTTATTGCCCTTTGATTTGGTTTTTTTCTTTTTTTTTTTTTGCAATTTTTTATCTTTTCTGGATATTTCCTTCCCTCAGTTTTTTTTTAAAGATTTCTTTGGTATGGCATGAAATTCTGTTTATTTAAACAACAACTTTATTCTACAATATTCTGCTTTGAGTTAATGCCTTTTGTATTTCTTTTTTATGCATTTTAGTCTTGTTGACATTTTCCTTTTTAGTTTTCATCTGAACTTAGGTATATTTTATCATCAAAACATATTATATTGTTCAACCTGTGACATTTTTACTGTGTGTTTTACATTTTTTATCTGTAGATCCTCTCCCTCAGTTTTTTTTACTGATTTAGTTGATGGTAGACTTGGTTTATATACCGTGTATATCTTTAAGCACCATCAAAAGCTTCCTGTTATTAGCTCACCTGGCTCAAAGGGCCAAGTCAGCTATACTGTGGCATCCATTATTTGTTGGTCCAGCGTCTGTCAACTTTTGTTATGCATTGCTACTAATCGTGAACAACTGAGCAGATTATTTTATCCTCTATAGATTTAATGGAGAGGATTCCATTTCCACCAAAAACATTGATACGTGATGACCATGAGAAGACAGACTTGTCTGTGAATATGACAGCAACTTTAAAAGTTTGGAATGGACCAGCAAATACAGGCAAGCAAGAAATTTTGAAATTCAGAATATTTTTCTTGGTCTTTTTTCTTGACAAGACAAGAAGTAGAATTATTTTATTAGTTTGAATCCTGTAGCCATGGAAACCACTGATAGTAAGTGGTTGTTATGTTAACATACTTACAGTTAATAAAATATTTTTTCGAAAAAAATATTTGTTGCAGGAACCAACTGATTTTCATATTTTAATACTGTTGAATTATTATATAGTGTTATTCATCTTCAAGTGGTAAAATATTTTTTAGATACAGATACAGAATTAGATTGAGTTTGAAATAAACAAAGAAGGCCATGTCATTGCCTGGCTGAGTGGGTCGACTTTAATAAATGATGTTTCAACATTTACGCATGTGGTTATCAGAACAGATTTGAAATCTGAATATTCAGGTAAGAGCACAAAATGTGATGCCTAGCTTAGCTAAAAGTTACTAACAAAATTCAAATATTCATTTCTCACAATCTCTGCTAAAAGTTACTAACAAAATTCAAATATTCATTTCTCACAATTTCTGTTCAAAGTTACTAACAAAATTCAAATATTCATATCTCACAATCTCTGCTCAAAGTTACTAACAAAATTCAAATATTCATATCTCACAATTTCTGCTAAAAGTTACTAACAAAATTCAAATATTCATATCTCACAATTTCTGCTCAAAGTTACTAACAAAATTCAAATATTCATATCTCACAATCTCTGCTCAAAGTTACTAACAAAATTCAAATATTCATATCTCACAATTTCTGCTAAAAGTTACTAACAAAATTCAAATATTCATATCTCACAATTTCTGCTCAAAGTTACTAACAAAATTCAAATATTCATTTCTCACAATCTCTGCTAAAAGTTACTAACAAAATTCAAATATTCATATCTCACAATTTCTGCTCAAAGTTACTAACAAAATTCAAATATTCATATCTCACAATCTCTGCTCAAAGTTACTAACAAAATTCAAATATTCATATCTCACAATTTCTGCTAAAAGTTACTAACAAAATTCAAATATTCATATCTCACAATTTCTGCTCAAAGTTACTAACAAAATTCAAATATTCATATCTCACAATCTCTGCTCAAAGTTAATAGACACTGAAGTCCCTAGAATTAGTAGCTTGTTGATGAAGGTTCAATTCTGACTACTCTGAAGATTGGCTTGGTTCCTTGTTCAGTATTCTTGAGTGTATTCTCGGTGAGATTTTTAGCATTCGATATGTTTACCTTCAACTTACGCTTGACACAGTTGGAACTCAACTCCTATGTGAACCTAATAGTATGATGGTAATGGTTTAGAATCCATGAAGGATATCTGATCCTCTCATTAGAATGTTCGTATCATAAACACATTGTCAAATGTCTCTACCAAACAAGAGACACTGAGTTCCAAGACAGTTCCGATAGTTTTGCAGGCTTGTATCTATCATTCTACATGATTTTTAGTGTTGTGTTGAATACTCGCTCTAAATTGAAGTTTTCACGTCAGCAAGATATTCATTAATTTGATGGTTGTCACTTGCAGAGGTAGTATGTTGAGAGGTGATGTTTATCTGGGTCCTCCCAGTACTCTCTTAGTAGTTTGACTAGCAATTGGCTTAGATTCAGATGAGCCTCTTCATATTAGAATGAAAATGTGGTGTTCATGTTCTGGATCTGTGGGTGAATCTGCATCCTCAGTGTTTTTGGAGCCTGGTCCATCCTGACACAATGATGAAGATGATCCCTGTGATGTTTAGTTCTACATGTTTTACAAGTTTCCTCATTGTACAGAATAGAATGGCTTTCCCTGTAGACACTCCCACTGATTAAAGTTGATCAACCCAGCCAGACATTGTCATGGTCATGTTTACCTATTGATGACTCTATTTTACGTTCCCTGTGGAATCTGTCAGCTTCATAAATTACTGCACACCTAACATAGATGTAGGATCTCCCATTCCTCATATATTGAGTTACGTTCTTGATATGATTGAAATCCAATTTGAAATAGATACAGCCATGTTATTATTATTATTACAATCTTAACAGCCCGTCAACACATAAAAGGTCATTAGGACCATCAACCAGTAAGATACAACCATGTACCTGTATATAATCTGTACTTGGATTAAGAATGATCTGATTTTTTTTCAGGAGAAACAGTGTCTTCGCCAGTTTCTGAGATGTAAGTATGAGATTAAGGACCTCCCTAGGTATGGTATGTATGGAATATTAGTTATTTTCAAGGATTTTATCAATATTTCGTAGGACTGTCAACCCTAAAATTATGAGTATTTATTTAAAATCTGGAGGACAGAATGCTAACAGTAACAAGAAAGAGGCACAAAATAACTTTCTAGAAAAAGACAACCATTTCTGGTCAGCGTACAAAAGCATGAATGTGTGGTTCTCAATGTAAAGATGGAATGTTTCTATCTCTGTGAACTCTAATCAATATGTTTCCCAAGATCACTTCAGTTTCCTCCAGACACATCATTCTATTGCTTTTCAAAATCCCCAAGGCATCTAAATATTTTGGTGATAAACCAGGTTGATGACCCGCTCACATAGAGAACTGTAGTATAATGTGAGGTGTTTAATTTTGTACCTGGTGACGTCATACATATGTAATTATCTAGTAACTTAGATAACAGTCTCTGTGTTTGTAGCATTCAAGTAGTGATATGTATACTTATATATATATGTCATCTAGTTACTGGAAAAATAACCAAATTGCACTAATACTGAAATATTGAAATTGGTCTTTTGACTCGGATGAATTTCATTGTTTTTTAGTTTTGAGGATGCTGGAATTTGGAAAGGCATTGTACGCAAGATTTCCAAAGCCCCTGACACTAAGGATCTCCTTCAACACATCCATCAGGTACTGAAATGGTTTATCTTATTGATATCTTATAAATGTTTTGTACAGTTCTCAGTGAGGTTTGTTAAAAAATAACTTGAGCATCTATACTTCTCAATAAAAACAACACTTTTCAGGTCCATGTGCACTTCTCTCCATGACAGTAAACACTGTAGGTAGTAGGTTTTATGACAGTAAACACTGTAGGTAGTAGGTTTTATGACAGTAAACACTGTAGGTAGTAGGTTTTATGACAGTAAACACTAAACACTGTAGGTAGTAGGTAGTAGGTTTTATGACAGTAAACACTGTAGGTAGTAGGTTTTATGACAGTAAACACTGTAGGTAGTAGGTTTTATGACAGTAAACACACTGTAGGTAGTAGGTTTTATGACAGTAAACACTGTAGGTAGTAGGTTTTATGACAGTAAACACTGTAGGTAGTAGGTTTTATGACAGTAAACACTGTAGGTAGTAGGTTTTATGACAGTAAACACTGTAGGTAGTAGGTTTTATGACAGTAAACACTGTAGGTAGTAGGTTTTATGACAGTAAACACTGTAGGTAGTAGGTTTTATGACAGTAAACACTGTAGGTAGTAGGTTTTATGACAGTAAACACTGTAGGTAGTAGGTTTTATGACAGTAAACACTGTAGGTAGTAGAATTTATGACAGTAAACACTGTAGGTAGTAGGTTTTATGACAGTAAACACTGTAGGTAGTAGGTTTAAAATGACCATTGTAAGCAGTTGTTACCACTAATTAGACATGAACATATATCTCTTACATTGTACATTGATTCAGTTTGGATTCTTTTATCTCATTTGCTGTCACATCGTGCATACAGACCTAGAGCTCTCTAAAAGCCCCAGTGTTTCATACTACATTGTGATAATATAACTATATCAAGGATATCTGTATAAATTTGCACAAAGATAAATAATTCTAAGACATATAGATATGTTTCTAAACACCAATGATACAGTTTAAGTAAAACACTTATCTATAGCCAATCCATGCCAATGATACAGTTTAAGTAAAACACTTATCTATAGCCAATCCATGCCAATGATACAGTTTAAGTAAAACACTTATCTATAGCCAATCCATGCCAATGATACAGTTTAAGTAAAACACTTATCTATAGCCAATCCATGCCAATGATACAGTTTAAGTAAAACACTTATCTATAGCCAATCCATGCCAATGATACAGTTTAAGTAAAACACTTATCTATAGCCAATCCATGCCAATGATACAGTTTAAGTAAAACACTTATCTATAGCCAATCCATGCCAATGATACAGTTTAAGTAAAACACTTATCTATAGCCAATCCATGCCAATGATACAGTTTAAGTAAAACACTTATCTATAGCCAATCCATACTCGACATACTGATATGCCAATACTTTTGCTAACACCCAAGCGGACATATGTTCTTTGAGGCTTGCATGGCTTTTTCATCACAATTTCCAGACTATTGAAGAATACAAGTCTAGAAGATTGACTTGTAAATCGTTCAAACAATAATCATATTACATATTGACATACTTGACAATATTTTGGATAGCAGTGTTTCCATTGGTTCCAATATTTTGCTAAGTATGTCTTAAAAACACTTCATGAGAATTTTGGTCGACACCATAATTTTGCTGTCAACACTGATAGTTGCAACTCAAGTTTGTATTTTTACATGCTTAATTTCCTACAAATCATAGAGGTTCATCAGTAGTCGTTTAATTTTGTAAGGAGTTTTCAGTAACCTACTTTCAGTTGTAGAAAGTTGTAGCTCAATTTTACCCAATTTTAGTATTTTGAAGACTTCTCTACCATGTCTGCAAAAGTCTTTACTTTTGTCAATTTTTGTATAATTGTGTATATCTTTGTTCATTAGGGACATTACTGGGAACTGACCCCAGAGCTGTGTCAAACCCTCGGTGTTTCCTACATCAAAATCACCAACCTACTAAAGCTACAAGGTCTTTACTCCTTAGGTAAGCATACAAACCTTAATCACATCATAATTAAGAATTAAAAAGCTACTCCTTCTGTACTAGTTATTGGGATTTAGACCAGATCAAGGATCCAAAGATCACCATTCCTTCAAGTTGTATACTGTAAAGGCTATTCAAAGGGTTGTTTTCATTTTTTTATCTTTTGTTATTTGTTATCAGGTATGGAATGAAACTGCAGATTGATGCCACGAACATAAAAGTTCTTAAATGAAAGCAATAGTCAGCTTCTTGGCTTCAGCAATAGTTACCTCCCTTTCATATCTAGCTTTTGGTAAAACCTTGAGAATTTGAACCATTGAGATAAAAAAACACCAGACAGTGTACAGAAGAAAGTGCCCCGTAAATAGAATGGGACCTAATAGGTCAAATTAAGGCTAAAGGGACAATTTAGTCAAAGCTTGTATTTGAAATTGACCAGCATCTGTAACTATATTGATTCTGATAAATAGGTTGTGTAATGTAGTGGACACTGCACTCCCTTTTACCTACATCACTAGGGTCAATAAAGTTTTTACCAGATTTCTCCTGGGTGAGTCAGTAGCATGCTGCTAGTGTTTACTACAGTTCTTCCAGACATAATGATTAGGTAGCAGCTAGTATTTATTGACAGAGCTCACCCTGTCTGAGTGTTAAGGAAGCAGCTAGTATTTATTGACAGAGTTCACCCTGCCTGAGTGTTAAGGAAGCTGCTAGTATTTATTAATAGAGTTCACAGGGTTTCAATTGTACTGACTACAAAGGCAACGTGTCATTGTACAATTTTTGTTTTTCTGTAGGAAGCCAAGCTTCGATATCTGGTGAGAACATGATAGCAACCTATCTTGTGTTTCTGAAGATAATCCAGATCATCTACATGAAGCGAAAGGGAAAATCCTTGAAGTTGGACAAAGCAGGATTTACAACTATTGAATTCAAGATAAATTGTAACAATGTCTTGACTGTCAAGTTATACTCTACACAAGGACACACAGAGACATTGCATCTTTCTGAGGAACTGTCAGATGTTCACAAGTGGCAACTTCAAAACCACAGTGAACATGAGCGGCTCTGCCGAGAATTAGAACTGGGACATACTTTACACACAGCCACTTGGAACCTTTTCTGTGCTCTAAATGAAAAGTCATTCTGACTTGTTAATTAAAAAGGCCGGAAGACGATAAAAGATATTTGTTAATCAGTAATACCTGGAAGTTTTAATTTTGTATTGAAAAATGTCACAAAGTCAGTCAGAAAGGTCAGTTTTTACCCTTGAAATGTTTTTTTATGTTTAATTCACAAGAGAAAGTTACAACGAACATTTCATGTTATTCGATGTTCTCGGCTCTCGTCTATGTGGCCCAATAACAATGATAGATACAGAACTTGTTCCAATACAAGATAAAGTGTGTGTATATAATTTATTTAACCACAATTGCAAACAAGCTATAAGCTTATAATAATCACTCTTTCCTGGATAGAAGTGTATAAGGGATCTTGATTTAGAAAGAAATCCGACTACCTGGGAAAGCCCACTTGGTCAGGCAGATGACCCCAATATTGTAACCTTTTCAGGTCAGCTCAAATGGAACCTCAAACCATGATAAACAGCATCAGCAATTGAAAGAGTATGTTGGTGTTCAGATAATGATGGTAACACAATGTATTTCAACTGCAGCAGATTAATGTCATGTTGAGTGAAACTATGCAAGTCATTACTAAGCATTGTGTTATCAATGTTGTTAAAAATTCTTTTGGCAGGAGTTCATGGATCTGTTGGTCAAGTTGGTGAATTAAAACAAGACTTCCCAACAATTTTATCATGATGTCACAGAATACTGCTGGGGATGGATTGTACTTTTGTAGAACAAAATCCTGGTGATCAAAGACTCGAAAGTGAACCTGTGATATTTTTATGTCATCTGACCCAAGTGGTCAGGATGATCTTTAAACATCATGTTTCGTCCATCGTCATGCATAAACTTTTCTTCTCAAGTTCATCATGTTGGATTCAGCTGAAACTTTCTTTAAATGATCCCGAGAAGGTTCTGACCCAATTTTGTTATTTTCCGGGTATATTCATAGTCCAGTATGGCTGCCATCTTGGAAGCGATGCTGCCAAAGTGTGGTTATTTTTTTACCTTTTCAAAAGTTCAGTATGACAGTCATGTCATCCATTTTATCACATGATTGCACAAGCATGGTTTCACTGAACAATACCTATTTTAAACTTGTTCAGGTCATTCCTAAATCAAGTATGCACGCCTTCTTGAAAAGTATATTCTAATGTTCTTTTCATGTGCCTTGGAGCTGAAGATTGGTTTGGATGTTTAGAAAAAGACGACTAAGAGTTGGGTTTATTCAGACTCGTCAAAAGTTCAATATGGCTGCCATGGCGGACATATTGTAACATGATTGTGGAATTCTTGATTCTCTTCACAATACCATTATTATACTTCTTGCTAAGTTCTACCAATGGTATCCAACTGAATCCTGCTTGAAATGATTCCGAGATGTCTCTGACCAAGCTTTGTTATTTTTCAGATCAGCCCAAAATCCAATATGGCCACCATCTTGATAAACACATTTTAAACTTCTTAAAAAGTTCCACAAGAGGGATTTAGCTGAAACTTACTTGAAATTAACTGTTTTAGTCTGTTAACAATTGCTCACTACTAATACGGCTGTTACCAGTGCTTACCAGTGTTTAGAGCTTTACAGTCAGATGACTGATAAGACCCATAGACCTCTTGTTGTTATTTCTTTGTCAGTATGATTTGTATTATAATATATACCTAATTATGTGTTAACAGCTGAGTAGATGAATCACTACATTCTTTACCATTTAATTTGTAAATATGATATTTGTGTGGTACCATGAAAACCTCTGTAATTTGATGTAATCCTGCCTAACCAGAGTATCAATTACTGGTGTAAGATGGGGTGTGAGTTATATGCTGGTTTGCATGAAGCTTTCTGTGGTATTAATATTTAGACAATTTATGACAACTTTATTTCTGGTTTGTGGATATTTTCTCAACTAGAAAAAAAGTTTACTGCAGACATAGAAACCAAATGCTCTACTCGTTGTACATGTATTTGAATACTACCTGTTGACTGCAATCATGAACTATTAGGTCACCTGATCATTAGACAAAGTCTCATGGTGACCTATTGCAATCACCTTTGTCTAGCGTCGCACATCTGTAAACAATTTTATAATTAACATTTTTGACTTCTTCTCAAAAACATATTTCAATGAAATTTTGCAGAAACCACCTCTGGCCTAAGATGAACCAAAATAGTGAATTGCACAGTCCCCTACCCACAGGGACCTGAAGGGTAGGGCCAAAAGGGGTAAAATTAACTTCAGTTTCAAAAATCTTCTTCTCAACACTCAGATATGGTAGAATCAAGTACTCTTCATGGATGGAAGCATCCTAAAGTGCTTTGACAAAATTGTGGATTTAATGATCCATAGGTCTCACGTTTCCCCCTTGGGAGGGGGTAAAGTTTACTGTAGTTAATAAATAGCAAAAAATAGATTTTTGAGCATAATTTGTTTTATTTCTATTGGAAATATTTCAATCTTGGTTAGAATTATGAGCGAGGACTGACAGTTTGATGTATGCCCATATTCAAACTGAATAACCCTCGGGCTGGGGCTGATGGGCAGGGCCAAAAGAGGTAAAATTGACTTAAATTTCAAGCATCTTCTCCACACCCATATATTGTAGAATCAAATGCTCTGTATGAAGGGAAGCATCTTAAGGTGTTTTTATTACCAAGTGGATCTCATTTCTTCCTTGGGAGGAAGTTAACTTTACTGTTATTTTCATAGAAAAATTGCATTTTTGAGTATGACATTGTTTATTTCCCACTGGAAAGAACTTTGTGTGAATGATTAGTATAGGATGACAGTTTTGATGGTATGCAGGTATTGACACTGGTTGATTATATTCATTGTCACAATTTCTTTTTCATGACATTTGAAAGCAACTTCTCTTTTAACCTTTATATTAAATATCATTATCTCAGGTGACTGTCAAGGCTGCTAGGCCTCTTGTTATATCCCTTGGCATGAAATGGATTTTGGTAATAGTGTTCCTAATTTGGTTTCAGCCTATACATCTTTGACTAAAGCAAAAAAATTAAACTGGAATTTGGTTTGTAGATCAGCATCCTCTAAACACCTCGTTAAGTTATTAGGATATACCAGCTATCATTTTAATTCCTCTAGGAAATAGAATATATCATTTTAAGCAGGTAGCACTGGGGAAACATGAAGATGCAGGTCAAGATTTTATATGGATCCAGTCAACAAGTTCTTTCCCGAGCCCTTGAACTTAGCAAATTTAAAGATCTTGTGTCAGTTTCACTAATTATGCTATATTTTGAGAAAAGAGATTGATGCATAATGTTGTGAAAGGATTTGTTGCTGGAGAGAGCTGTACATTCCTAGTTATATTGTATATGTGTGTGTGTAACCCTGGTTATTGTTAATGCTCATCGATATGTAGGTTCTATCAGTAGCATGAGAGATCTAAGTAAGGCAGCGATCTTAAAACTTACAGATGTCAGTGAGTAGTCCAAACGTTGTTTTGGAAATACATAACTAATCCAATTGTGTCATGGTGTAAAACAGCATTTATTTAATAAAATGTGATTATTTCATAACTTTTTACTTATAAATAAGAGGTCTGTCATTTATTCTCTGATGTTATTGTACACATTTAGTGTAAGAACAAGATGTCACTTGCGAGACTTTTATCTAAGCTCTGAGGATAAATTGGTTTGTTATCCCAAGGTTTTGTATATTCCACTTTATTTTGATATAGAGGGCAGGTCTGTTAGGAGGGATCATTTAATTCACAAACTAAGATCAGTCACAGTTATGACAGATTAAGACCAAATTTTTTCTCAGAGTTATGACAGATTATGACTGAATTCGACTCCAAGTTATGACAGATTTAGTCGGAATTTGACTTCGAGTTATGAAAGATTTAGACTGAATTTGAATTGGAATTATGACAGATTTAGACTGAATTTGACTCAGAGTTATGACAGATTTAGTCGGAATTTGACTCAGAGTTATGACAGATTATGACTGAATTCGACTCCGAGTTATGACAGATTTAGTCGGAATTTGACTTAAGAGTAATGACAGATTTAGACTGAATTTGACTTCGAGTTATGAAAGATTTAGACTGAATTTGACTCAGAGTTATGAAAGATTTAGACTGAATTTGAATTGGAATTATGACAGATTTAGACTGAATTTGACTCAGAGTTATGACAGATTTAGACTGAATTTGACTCAGAGTTATGACAGATTTAGTCGGAATTTGACTCAGAGTTATGACAGATTATGACTGAATTCGACTCCGAGTTATGACAGATTTAGTCGGAATTTGACTTCGAGTTATGAAAGATTTAGACTGAATTTGACTCAGAGTTATGAAAGATTTAGACTGAATTTGAATTGGAATTATGACAGATTTAGACTGAATTTGACTCTGAATTATGACAGATTTAGACTAAATTTGACTCTTAGTAATGACAGATTTAGACTGAATTTGACTCAGAGTTATGACAGATTTAGACTGAATATGAATTGGAATTATGACAGATTTAGACTGAATTTGACTCTGAATTATGACAGATTTAGACTGAATTCGACTCCCGAGTTATGACAGATTTAGTCGGAATTTGACTTAAGAGTAATGACAGATTTAGACTGAATTTGACTTCGAGTTATGAAAGATTTAGACTGAATTTGACTCAGAGTTATGAAAGATTTAGACTGAATATGAATTGGAATTATGACAGATTTAGACTGAATGACAGATTTAGAATTTGACTTCTTATGAAAGATTTAGACTGAATTTGACTCAGAGTTATGAGATTTAGACTGAATTTGACTCTGAATTATGACAGATTTAGACTAAATTTGACTCTTAGTTATGACAGATTTAGACTGAATTTGAATCAGAGTTATGACAGATTTAGTCGGAATTTGACTCAGAAGTTATGACAGATTTAGTCGGAATTTGACTCAGAAGTTATGACAGATTTAGTCGGAATTTGACTCAGAAGTTATGACAGATTATGACTGAATTTGACTCAGAGTTATGACAGATTTAGTCGGAATTTGACTCAGAGTTATGACAGATTATGACTGAATTTGACTCGGAGTTATGGCAGATTTAGACTGAATTTGACTCAGAGTTATGACAGATTATGACTGAATTTGACTCAGAGTTATGACAGATTTAGTCGGAATTTGACTCAGAGTTATGACAGATTTAGTCGGAATTTGACTATGAACTGAGTGAGATATGTGGAAAGTGTTCCCCCTAGAAACTACTGCACACACAACAACCACAAACAGGGAAACACATTGCACACCATTGTGAACTACACTGGTCTCCTTGGTTCCAGGCATTCAAGGACCTGAGTTTGGAAATCACCATCATGTCAAAACTTAAAAGGTCGGGCGGAAAGTATGTCAAAAGAATCTAGAATTCATTTCACACAATGTTGTGTCTCTTTTTACCAAGAAGTCTACTGACAAAGCATTCAGTATCACTCGCAGCTGCTTGGAGATAGATAGATCTTTGCTAAAGAGCACAACCTTTCGCCAATGCCGAGGCAATGATCTGTTGACAACATATTAGAGATAATTAAAGAAGGGCAACAAAAACTAATATTAGAATGCTTAGATCAATACAGTAAATACCACCAAATTCTCATACAAGGAAGAAATCATTGATGATATGTGCTTACTAGACACCCATCCTGTGAAGGGAAATGACAAAGTATTGGTTTATTTGAAAAAGCCACACACAGACACACTTGATACTGATAATTTTTTACTGATGAAGGTAACAGTGAAGACTTCATAACATCACACATAATTTTAACTGGTTGTGGTACAAAAACTTCTATTCAATAGGATTTGCTCTTAAAACATCTAACAAGCAATGGGGAAACAAGTTGATATTCATATGTCCATGTCGAAAATTTCAGTCAAAAGCAAACTTCCAGTCAAATTCATTAAATTTCTTTATTATGGACAGACATTCTTCATTTGAAATTTCTTTCAAAAGCAAAGCAAAGTTCCAATCAAATTCATTAAATTTCTTTATTATCGACAGAATTCTTCATTTCAAATTTCAGTCAAAGGCAAACTACCAGTCAAATTAATTGAATGTCTTTGTTCCAGACATTCTTCATTTGAAGGAAATGAGGCATATATATCACAGTAAATAAAATCATGTAGCTTTTATAGATTTTAGTTAAAAACAAGCTCATCAAGTGTTGCTGAAGCAATACATTTCCCCTACCTGCCCCAACAAGCTATTTCATTGTGATGTTTTATAAATTTCCAGAAAATAGTGAAATTTGTCCAAGATAATTTGATAATTTAGAAGTGTGTTAAGTTTGATGGAGCTGTTGGAGCGCTGATATTACATTCACAGATGCAGGGACGGACAGGGAGAATAACTAAAACTCCCCGTTTCCACCTGTAGGGGACTTTAAAACATTTGGTATAAGATCAGAAATTGTTGCACCGGTGTATGTATGTAACCAAAATATATCTAGTCTTGTCAATATGTAGTTGTAAGGAATTCATATGCATGATGGCAGAGCAAAAAACTCCCGACAGAACCCGTAACATGTATAAGAATATATCTGTATCAAAGACTAAAAATATACAATATCAAAAGATCAACAATGGATAGTCATCTAAGCAAAGAACAGTATGGCTTTTAAAATTTTGTAGAAAAAGTCATCCTACAGAGAGATAACTGGAGTTACAACAACACATGTAATTGACAAGTAATTTTTATCAGCGAACTAGATCATGCACAGTATCAATAAATTATAAGGAGATTAGAATATTACCACAGCCCAAAAGACTATCTACTGTACACGTTTGATCAATTATGACACTACTACTACTCTCACTCAACATATCGATCACTGAAACAATAAAAAATCCTACAATGTTACATAAAGTAACAATTTTTTGAAATAAATTCAAATGTAGATGAAATAAGCAAAAATTTTAAAAAGTGAAATTCCAATCACTCAAGTTTGTTCAAATTAAAATTTGAAGAAACAGGATCATCCTCTATCTGATACCAATAATTATCTAATAATTCTTCATACAGTCCTAAATCATATCCAGACACAGCATTTGTACAGAATAGTCTTGATGACATTCTAATATACACTCATTCAAAACGTGACACATCACGTCCATAGAGAATTGTCTTTAACCAATCCAGTGGTACTTGCATCCTTAGTCTCCAGCTTCCCAGACGAGTGAGATAGGCTGAACGCCACAGTAGCCAAGAGGTAAACCCTAAAATCATAACAAAACATATATTTTTGAAGTATTACTGTAAATATTATCATCAATTTCAAACATCGAATATTTTCTTTCAATCAAGACACATATAAAAAATAACTTCACGCTGACAAAGCATCTGCCATTTATTGAATCTCTCAGTTGTATAGCAAGTAGCCAAGTTTTCTAAAGACTAAACAAAATTCCATCTCTAAATGAAATCCTGATCATAAAAACAAGTATGAAAATTGTAGGAGTTCCTACCTTGCATTTTGACCTGTGGAACATCTGTGAGACCTTGGTACCGACCTATGTAGGCCAGCATTCCCATACTCTGGAACTTGAATGGCTCAGATTTGGGATCAGATTTAGCTAGCTGATTTGCTAAGTACCTTCCTTCTCTCTCAGCAACCTACATTTGAAATTAAGTAAAGTCATATAACCCCACTAATCTTATATAAAGTATTTGAATAATTCAAATTATATTCATGGTCAGGTAAAAACATGTTGGATAAAAAATAACCAATATTTCTCAAATTTTTGAAGTTAAGAAAGGGTCTGATTTTTATAGCTTAATGCTGAAGATTTAAAAAGGATCCTTTGTATCACACTTGTTTCCTAGTAAGTAAACCACATCCTGGTCCAGTTCTTAGTTACTGCCAAAACTACCAACTAAATAGAATGACTGCATCTTTGCACTAAAATTGATTTTGAAGGCAGAAAAGTATAGGACACCTGATGCTCTCTGGTATATTGATATCAATATGAGAAGTTTTATACAATTAACAAATGACCACGTACTTCCAAAGTCAGGGTGTAGTTTAACACATTCACAGGTTGTCATGCCATCAAAATAAAGTCAGTAGAGAAATTACGGAGTTTTCTAAAAACAATTCTAACATGTATAATCTTCAGAGGTATTTGTGAACTGAAAACTTTTATACTTGAATCAACTGTAAAAGAAACCTGTAGAACATCTTCCATCGAAACAATGGTCTTGAACTTTAATTAATGACCCTAAAATCTTAACATTTCACAATTTACTTGTCAAACGATTATGTCATAATTATCTCATAGCAGAAGCATGAAATGTTTGATAACTTACCTGGGCTGTACAAGGGAGGGGCATGGTCTCTATATCAGCACAGTCACCGAGGGCAAACACACTCCCACTAGAATCACCCAATACATTCAGGTATTCATCTGTCAGAATCTTATAAAATGAAAAAAAAGTACTTCCATAAACACAAAGAAACATGGTACAGCTCCATAACATAACTACATAACTAATTATCAACTATGACTGGCAGTTTGGGAATGTAATCATAAGTGTCTCTTCATAACAGACTGAAATACTATCATATAAAATTTCTACTTGGTCTGTTTTACTCTAATTAGTAGTCAATAGAAAAGCTGTGACACCGAAGAACCAACCCGTCCCTGTTTTTTTTAAGGGACGTCTATTAACTCTACATACAGTCTAGTAACCTACCTGTCCCTGTTTATTTTTAGGGAAATCTGTTGACCCTACATACAGTCTAGTTACCTTCCTGTCCCTGTTTATTTTTAGGGACATCTGTTGACCCTACATACAGTCTAGTTACCTACCTGTCCCTGTTTTTTTTAAGGGACGTCTATTAACTCTACATACAGTCTAGTAACCTACCTGTCCCTGTTTATTTTTAGGGAAATCTGTTGACCCTACATACAGTCTAGTTACCTACCTGTCACTGTTTATTTTTAGGGATGTCTATTGACTCTACATACAGTCTAGTTACCTTCCTGTCCCTGTTTATTTTTAGGGACATCTGTTGACCCTACATACAGTCTAGTTACCTACCTGTCCCTGTTTTTTTAAGGGACGTCTATTAACTCTACATACAGTCTAGTAACCTACCTGTCCCTGTTTATTTTTAGGGAAATCTAATGACCCTACATACAGTCTAGTTACCTACCTGTCCCTGTTTATTTTTAGGGACATCTGTTGACCCTACATACAGTCTAGTTACCTTCCTGTCCCTGTTTATTTTTAGGGACGTTCACTGACTCTATATACAGTCTAGTAACCTACCTGTCCCTGTTTATTTTTAGGGACATCTGTTGACCCTACATACAGTATAGTAACCTTACTGTCCCTGTTTATTTTTAGGGACATCTGTTGACCCTACATACAGTCTAGTTACCTTCCTGTCCCTGTTTATTTTTAGGGACGTCTATTGACTCTACATACAGTCTAGTAACCTACCTGTCCCTGTTTATTTTTAGGGACGTCCATTGACTGTACAAATTGTCTTGGAGCCACACCAGTACTCCAGACCACTAGACCACAGGGAAGTGTACTGCCGTCCTTCAGTATTACTCTGTCTGCCTTGACTTCTGTAAATCATACAATTTTATCATCGTGTTATACAGTCATATTTTGGTGATTTTCAATACAATCTTGATATTTCCTCTTCCTTAGACTTTTTCAATTCACCAGGGACTTATAATTCTATTACATGTCCTTTGATTTCACATACAATATCATTATTCTTCTCAATTAATTTCATTGAACTATCATGATATTTTATTCAAATATGAATTTCAAAACTCGGACAGATGATAAAGAAAAAATATCTAGTGACTTTTACCAGTGACAGATGACTGAAGCAGGGTAAACCTGTTCCGCTCTTTGATCTTCTTTTCAGCATACTTCCTGAGACGTTCATCAAAGGCACCAAGGATCTGGTTGGACTCAATGAGTGTGACCCTGACCTCATATTGCTTCTGTTTGTACAGTCTAGACACGTCCTACCAAAATTAAAATGCTGAATTAAAAAAGACAATAACTATCACAAAAACTGTAAAATCTGAAAGCTGTACAGGAAAATAGAATTTCATATCATGACATACAATTTTAAAAGAGATCAGTAAAATACTGAGGAAGAGATCTGACATGTGCAAAATGTTAGCGAAACAAAGGGCAATAACTCCTCCAAATAAAGTTGAATTTGACTGTTCTTCAAGAAAACTGCCTATCAAGGTTAAAGACATCACCTTAAAAAAACATCATGGTAAAACATATTTTGGTTTCCCAAACAAATAGTGTCAAGCTGGACATTATTTTCACTGGCAATGCTTTTACTGTAATGTCCTTTTAAGATAGATGATTATGAAAATACAAGGGACGTTACTCTTAAAATACAGAGGAATCAAACTGCTATTCAGGAAAACACTTTCTAGTGTCAGTATGATTAAGACTACCAAATCTGTGTGTAAGAAGTATAGCATAAGATTTATATGCTTGAAATACCCTTCAGCTCTTATTAATTATATTCTTGTTAGTTATATCAAAAACAACAGACCCAATAGGCCTGGGATTTGAGAATCTTGAACTGATAAGTTGTACAAGTTCAAGATTCTCACATTTGAAGTAAACTTCTGACAGCTTGAATGCCCATTCTCCAAGCATGCTATAATACAATTAGAAAGAAGTATTCTAAAGATTTTTATTCATTTGACCCTTTTGACCTGGACAGTGATACAATTGTTTTGATAACTTGGAAGCCCTTCACCCCAGCATATTATCAGCAAAATGTCATTACACTGGGCCTTTTAGTTCTGGAGATATTGTTTAAAAATTTCAACTATTTCATGCCAATGACTCTGAAAGTGTGTCAAGGTCATTCACTTGAACAAACTTGGTAGGGCTTCATCTAAACATGCTTATTCATGCCCCTTAGTATTTTGGTTATTGAGAAGAAGTTGTTCAATGTTTGCAAAATATTTTACCTCAGTCCGTGATATTGAATGTTGGTCAAGGTCTTTCATTTTAACACAAATGCTAACTCTCTAAGGATCTATCCCAGCATGCATTATAAAACTGGCCCTTTTAGTTATTAAGAAGAAGCAGTTTAAAGATGAGTATCATGAACGAGGATATCTTGGTTATTGAGAAGAAGCTGTTCAAAATATTTTAACACATTTGATCCATGCAATCAAAGAAGTGGTTCAGGGGTATCCATTTTAGCAGTCTTGGTAGCCCAACATGCTACTCGCCTAATATCATGACAATCTTTTGGTTACTGAGAAAAAGCCATTTAGAGGGAAAAGAGGATGCTGGCCAGATAGACAAATAACTGCCTTAAAACACTAATCTTGTTATAAAATATTAATGGGGCAAATCTATTGCCAGTGTTTAACTAGCAGTTCTTTGTTACCTGTTCCACAAAGTCATACAACTCTGCTCCAAATTCCACCCCTGTTGGCCCACCTCCAACTATGACAAAGTGTAAGAGTCGCTTAGCCTCCTCATAGCTTATACCAGGTTGTAAAGACAACTCAAAGTTGGACAGAATCCGGTTCCGTATCTTTCTGGCATCTGCTACCTCCTAAATTCATAACAATAAGTTTAGATATCGGTATTATCAATAATTATTAAACAAAAATTTAGCAAAAATATATAACATAGACTAATCGTAGTTACTGCAAATGTGTAAATTGATGTGTTTGGGAAATTTACACTAGATATCCTTCAGACATTTAGCTACATAAATCTCCTGCACACTTATGATTTTTGACATACGTGTATATGATACATGTATTTGCGAAACAGGTATGTACATGAAAACAAAATAATTGATTATAGATACAGAGATTCAATCGTTTAATTTATCTAACCTAACATCTGGCTATATAGCAGTATATTTATCATGAAACCACAGACATTGTGTGAAGGTCTTATTATGTCCTGCAACTAAAACAAAACATAATTAATTACCTGTGTAATTTATGCAGACGCAGATAAATTAACAGCTGAGAAAATGTCTTACAATAATAATTTTCATCATCACAGACTATAATTGTAGGTCTAGAAATGATCATTTGTCAGTCTGACCAGAGACCTATGTTAAATGTTATATACATATCCCCAGGTATGATGTTTACATTTGTTTACCAATGTGAATTGACCATACTAATGATAAACAAACTAGTCATGAATGAAAAAAATTAAAAACATGTTAATTATAATGAACTACATTAATTCTCAAAACAAATCTGAGGATCAGTAGTAATAGAACATTACACTATCAAGGGAAACAACTCTTACATATATATCTTTAAAACATACACTAAACTGTTCTGGAAATTCCATGCATTACAATCACTAACAATCCCTTCAGAAGTGAAAGTGATCATTTCCCGTAGAGTATCGAGGATGACACTACATACGCACAAGTAGAACATTAATTGCGGAAAATACATGTATGATTTACTTATTGAAACTACTAAATGTACCTTGAGGAAGAAGGAATTTTCCTTGACTCCTGGTATGTTGAATGTGTTGCTGAGTGCTCCAACACCTATCACAAGCTTGTCATAATCCAGAGTGTATTTGAGGCTAGGATCTAGAACACTCTCACATGTTATCTGTTTATTCTTCATATCTAAACTCTGGGCATATGACAAATGAAAGTGGTCTGTCTGGCGGAATCCTGTATTTCTCACCGGTTCAATTATCGATCTGAAAATGCAGCATTCATTATATTTTCACACTAATATTTCTTAATTTTAAAGGCTGAGAAAAAGAAAAATTCCTCACAATAAATTATCAGCATCTGATACAAACATCTGTCCAACAATCAACATTATACTTTGAAAACAGAAACAATCAAGTAAAGATTTACAAGATTATCTAGTGAAATGCAAAGAAATCAATTAGAATGGACCAAACATATTACACTAAAAATAATGAAGTAATTCAATGCATTGAATTTACAATGTAAATTTATCAAGTTTGACAACTAACATTTTCATCACTTTTCAAAGATTAGAGTTTGAGTGCTTTTCTTAAATTTTTTTTGTTAAATTTTGTACCTGAACTCCAATGTCCCGACTGTGGTACTTGCCAGGAGTGGTGTGAACAGGAAGTGGTTACGTGGACTCACCACTATGACATCAAACTTCTTCTTGTCAATGGACTTTATGACAGAATAACTGCCCCATCCTGACCCGAGGATTACCAGTTTAGGTCTCTTGTTTTCAGAACAGTAGCCTCTTACCGTTAAATCACAATGAGAACTGACCAGTGCGTTGACAATAGTCACATTTTGCCTTGAAGTCAAACACAATGCTGACCTATTCATATTTAGGAAATGTCCGTGTCTCCATATTTTCAAAAGTTTTCTTTGAAATGTTTTCATAGTTGACATGTTTCACTTCAAATAGTTTTTCAAAGACTCCAAACTTCAAAGTTTACATGAGATTGACAAACAGTTTCCCTCAGTGAGAAGGAATAGTCCTTAGAGATTTATCAACGATCCATCACTTAGCAGAACAGTACTTCAGCTTGCATCATGATAATCTGAAGTTAATATATCACTTAAATCCAGAACCATGGTGACCATATTAAACCTGAAAAGGAGAGAGTGAAGAGAACTCACAAATAATGACCACAATTACCTCAATTCTTTATCTTGATCAATTTTTTCTTTACTCGAATGAATCGAAGTGAGACTGAGACTTCCAAATACATTAAGCAGTGGTTATGAATGGTGTATTCCAAAACCTACATTACCTACAAAGACAATTTAATTCCTAATTCTTATTAGTCAATACACTTACAGATGTTGATTTTTCCTCAGTAGGACAAGTTATCTCCCCTTTTGTTCACATCATTTGGTTTTGCTAATGTTTTCCTGAGTTCCAGACAATCACAATCTACAAAGTAATGTAATTAATTTAATGCAGGCTGTGCATTTTTTATGGTTTATTACTCCAAGGTGTTTTCCAAATTTTTTAAAAATCTGCTTATGAAGAAAAAAAAAGTTAATAGTGGTTTTCTTCCCACTTAATCTGTGCCTTTTATCTTCCGTTTGCCATCAGGTGCATTAGTATTTTCCAATCTGTAGAAGTCCTTAAGCATTGCAACAGCTTTGTCTCCCATCACTCCACTAATGCACTGAAAGCTTGGACCAAGGGCAGGCAATTCATCCATATTAACAGACAGAACTGAGCCACACCCTCCAAACCTGTCGTTGGCACACCCATATACCACCAGAGGGATACCAACTTGTCTTAGAGCCCCTGCACACATCACACACGGCTCCACCGTCACATACAGGACAGTCTGACCGAACACCTCCTCTGGATTCATCTGATGCAAGACACACCAGGACAATACCTGGTCAATGGCAACAATTTCTGCATGCCTTGCAGCATTCTTTGTCTCATTCACTTCATTCCTACCGACACCTATGACTTCCTCTCCTTGGTAAACCAGGATACAGCCTACTGGCACTTCCTTACTGCTCAGAGCATCTTCTGCATACTCGAAGGACTTTTCCATCCATCGTTGATGTGTTATATCCATGCTGAAAGAAAATCTTCATATTCCAGACGTATTCAATAGCACCAACATTTGAAACAAGCATTTTTATCATGAAAGCATCTCTGCTAGTTTAGTTTAAACAAAACAGTATATACAGATATGCATGCTTTAAAAGCAAGAATCAAACACAGACTGTTGATGTAACTGTGAGACATTTCTGATCTCTACATTTACTGTAGGTTGAATGACAAGAAAATTAAATAACTGAGATTTTTTTTATCAATGGTCTATAATGTCTCCAGTATAATGCTCTTAGATTTTCCATAAGCTTTTAGGTAAGGTTTATGATAAAAATGTTACACTTTCTAAGTTAAAATCTCAAAACTGTAACCTTATACTATTAGGTGCAGAATTAGCCTACAACACATTTTACTGTATTTTTAAAAATTAATCAAATGGAGAAACCTACAGTCAAAATACTTTCAGCAAATAATTTCACACCCCATGTAAAAAATATAACAAGACTGCAAATGCAAACTTGCAGATTGTAATTCAATAAATGTTAATATAATAATAACTTTATGTTAATGACCATAGCCACTATATAACAGCTAATCTGAGTACATCGTGACTAAATCAGATAATCTGACCAGACAGGGATATTGTACAAAGTTTACTTACCAAAGTACTAGCTATAACTTAATCCCAATCTCTGTTGTCTGTTACCCAAGACCTGCCATTTCATTAACACTAGAGCATATACACGTTTACAAAGATTCTAAGCTTGGAATAACCTTCTTCAGAAACTTATTTCCTTATGTAACGAGCAACAACTGGATTATTCATGGGTTATCTCCTGATATATAAAATATATTGTTGCTATTTAAAATTGGCACCGATCATTAAATCTACTCTGCAAGTAGAAAATCTGGCTTGCAGGGGCAAGTTTTCTGTGGGCGAATTGATGAATCTGGGTTTATTTACATGATATTTTTTATTTTTGTTTTGTTTTGTGTTTTTTCTAATTTGTGCATTTAACCGTTTTTTTTATCAAAAATACATTTATACATACATTGATTTTTACAATAAATTTTCTTTATCTTAATCATACAATTTTTTTCACATATACACTAAAAGGCTCCAGTGCACAAACTTTCAAGATTTATATAAAACTTTTTTTTATATCTAAATCACCATCTTTCATACCACAACTTAAGATGTTTTTTGTCCTTATAAAAGGCCTTCGGCATCCATCAGCTGAAGGGATTATCACTACACCTAAATTCATAAATCTGTTCTCGATTTTTGTTTATAACTTTGTATCTGTGTTATGTTTTAAGTATGTGATGTAATTTATGTAATATTTTTGTCCTGATGAAGGGGAAGATGGCCTCGAAAATTTGACAATTCACTTGTCTGTACTGTCTTCATGACTTCATTGACCATATACATATGTAGCGGGGGACATTATATCTTGTGTAATTTTATATGATATAAAGCTGTCAATGCTTCAATTTTAGTCAGCTTTATACAGGTGTCAGGTCTACTGTAGTGTTTGTACCCTGTGTACCCGTGACCTCTCCATTGTTGTGTCCTGTCACCTGTAACCCGTTTTGTCGCAGGTCTATGTATATCACATGCAAGTTCTCCTGTCTTGTTTTCCTTGCATTTTCGTCCGTGTCAGGGGTGTTCTGTCTCTGGTGATGTGTTGTGATTGGTTCAAACTGTCTCGTATTGTCATTTTAGGGTATAAGATGCAGTATGTCTAATAATTTGGGTGCAGAGCGTTGGATTAACTTCCACAGGGTGAAAACCTCTGAGGTAGGTCGGGGCGATGGTAGCGTAATTCATTATTTTATCGGGTGGGAAGCTATATCTGGGTGGAATGTAATTTTGTATAGAGATAGATAAGTTTATGTGTTCGGTGTAAGATGGGGGTCTCTGTGTCGGTATAGACCTATGCCGTTGTTGATAATTCCTGTTAATTAATGTTTGCTGTTAAATAAATTGTTACATTTAAATTAGCAGTGTTTGTCCTCCTTCGAAAACAAAATACAAGCTGTACCCATCGAACCTGGGTTGACGGTGATACAGGACGAGACGGGACCGGGTAACTGTTGACCCCCCCTCCCCTCCCTCCTTTTACACATATATACATAACGAGCTTTCCTCTCACATAATTTATTCATTGTAAAAAAATACTTCTGATGCAACAATATTAATATGTTTCCCTGTTCCTAAACATTTTAAAAGAAATGTATCTCACTTCTTTGTGCTGTTCATGGATAACCGCATGGACATCAAATATATCCGTGTTAATGGTGTACATGTAACTGAACTAATTAATACTTACGTGTACATATCGGTTTTTGATGCTAACTTTAATATTTCGTGCAACACCGGACTACAGGCACTTGCTTCTTATCTACGCGGAATATATTTTGTTAACTATATTACGTACACATCTACTCTCTCAGACCAGAAATAATCGCGTGCCAGTGATCAGACCAAACATAACAAGGGGAACAACTCTATCATAGTATTTGCTACCAATCACCTTAACTCAAATTTAAGACACATCAAGTACACTTAGTTTGGATTAAAACTAGACATGCTTAAAATCAATATTCCCAAAATAAAAATATTTACACGTAAAAGTGACACTGTGTCTTCTGCTGTCCTACCTCGTAACCTTTCTATAACGCTGTAAAGAACGGAAGTGACGTACATGTAAGGCTTTTATGTAGGCAAATTTCAATGACGTGAACACAAGGAGGAACCGAGGGAATAACAAAATGCAACTTACTTCAGTGTAAACCAGTCAAAATCTTTTGTATAAAGCAATTGTATGTCTCATTGCATCTTGTGAAGATGAATACGTTTGTGGTGAGTGTATTTACAACGCATTTAAGTTAACTCGGTGTTCGTACCAAAATGTCGGCGCATTATAAAGTGCATATAAGGAGATTGATGCTAGCACACGACAGTTGTTTTCTTTTTGCAAGCGTTCTTTCGTTTATTTATTGAAAACTGTTTCCAGCTAGGTTGGGATTATCATTCGAAATAAAGTATTCCGTTATGACTTGCCTCGGTTTCACACATGATCACTTCAGACATTTTATAAGAATTATACATAGCGTTTTACACGTCCTGCCAGATCTGCAAAAACATGGATGAATGGTCAGTTATTCACTTCAACATTAAACTGTTTTTCTTGTAAGAGTATGATAATCATCTCTCTACATCCATGTTTTACTGGTAATTGAAATAAGTAGGTATTTACATTATGGAGTATTTATACTGTAGAATGATAGTGTATTGAAAAGGTTGGGAGGGGGGGTTGTCACACGTCCCAGTACATCTCCAACAGGCGTGCACCGGACATAGACATACCGTGTGTGCGCACAGCAGGCCCAGAGAGGACAGCAGCCAGTCAGAACTCCTATTAATTCCCAATCATGATCATATAGCTTTTCGTCCTCGGTACGATAGGCTCCGCCTGTCACAACAGTCCCCTCTGGATCTCTCCTTCAAGGTTACAAGCCCTTAAATTCTAGGTTCAACCACTAGGATGTAGCTTAAGCACTGATATATCCAATAACTCAACAAGGTATTCCAATATATACAAACAACTATTTAATAAGATAACATTATGATTATATACAGGTCCAACATTATGGGATCATAACATTAGTGCCGACTTTTGACAGCTAACACTGAGTAACTCAACTAGTACAGTATCCCAATGTAAATGTGTGTAACCTTATGCTACCTAACATTAGTACCAGCAGACAACATGCTCCTCGGTCCCTATAGGTCTACAGCTAACCATTGCAGGGTTTCCATAATTTTGCTAGTAGTAGGCTGTGTAGTGATAGTAGAGGCTGGTGAAGCAAGCTGACCCGAGCCGCAACGCGGCGAGGTGGGGGGTGGCCTGTCGTGTACGTGTAGTCGTATATGGAACATTATTACGGAACTGGATTGGTGTAGACAGCCGGCTCTTATGGAAAACCCTGCATTGTATACAGGTTTCCTATGGATGTCTAAGCCCTTAGCCCCTGACTATCCCCTGGTAATGCACATCCTATGCTTGCTATAGCACACTATGTGAGCCGATATCACAACACTGTGTACTGTTAAGAGCACCACTACAGTCGTATCCTCACCTACAGAAGTGAATCGGTTAGCCAACCCTTTCAAAACACTAAATCCCACAGCAACCCACTCTTTTATACCCCCTTAATGAGTGCTACTCTACGATTGGCCAAATCGTATATAGTAAACAAAGTAAGCGATAAACTGAATTTCCCGTGTTCAATTCCGTTTCCTGTCCCATAAGGTACAACTAACCAACAAACGCCCTACACGTTTGACATGGCCTTGTAAACAAACAGGTATTGGTTTGTAGCAGCTAACCAACAGGAAGCATACGCTGAAGAAAAGCTACACCCTACCAAAAACATACGACAGATATAAAACAAGATGGTCCTGCTGTATCAGTAATACCAATGTAAGAAGTAAAGAACCTGTTCTCTCACAGTGTATTCAGTTTGTTATGAAGGTTATATAGAGAATACATGATCTGCGTCTTAAAATACTGACTGTATTTTGACTAGGGTTAATAAAGACAAAAGTGTCGAGCCTCTGGAGAGCCACATTTGTCTTTCTGTCCCAATACAAAGTGTACATGTAAGAACTAAATTGCTCTTAGCCATACAGTAGGCACGATGAGATAACAAGTATGGAGAAAAGGGGTTTTTCTGACCTCATAACTCAAGCACTAGTGATCAAACTCAATTGAAACATTTTAATTCATTTGATTTAATCAGTAATTTCTTTATTTTTTTTTTTGCAGACTCATCCAAGTGTCCGAATCAAAGGAACAGAGAACAACTACAACCCTGCTCCCTGCTATGACCAGATGTGTTCTAACAAAAGTGCTCATATGCATTGTCCATTTTGTGTCAAATCTGACATTTACCAAGATCCTGTGATACTAAAAGCCCATTACAGAGTTAAACATGTTGACAAAGGCATAGACTTCGCTGGTAAATATATTTCAAATCACACTGATAATGAAAAGTTGCCAAAATTATTCAGAAAGAAAGTTGATTTCCTTGTAAATCAAGAAAATAATCAAATCAGATACTTATGACTTTTTTCTTCAATATTTTCTTATATCCAACGTTATGTATCCATGTAATTGTTTGGTATTAAAGATGTTACTCATATTGCCTTATATCATTATTATTAATACTTGTAAACATGAACTACTGAATTAATTGACAGAAAGTTCAAAAGTACAAGGGGGAATTTTTTTGATAGGTCTTAAGATTCTGCGATGTTGTGATCACTGTGACATTGTTGGTGTGATCAAAGGAGAAAAGAAGTTTAAGGGAGCACACTGGCATTGCTATAGGTGTAGAAATGGGTTCAACAGGAGAGATGAGGCCATCAAACACTACAAAACCCACTTTCGAAATCCACAAACAACATTTCAGATACAGGTAGCTCAGGTATGTATATGACATGCAGGTTAAACAAGTATGTGTAACAGAGGCTGTTTACATATTTTAGTGCCTAAGCAATGGATCAAACCCAGAACCCTTTGCTTACCAGCCTCGCACTTAACAAAGTGAGTTGAAGAGAATATTTCTCTAGCTGAGCAATATATTGCAGTTAATATTTCTAATTATTATAATACTCCCCTTCTAGAAAAAAAGAAGTCATCCTCATGTTTCCAAGTATTATAGTGATGCTTGTGAAAGTGATGTTTTGTATTGTTCTGGAGTCCCCACATGGACACTTATGTAACAGTGGTCATTATTGATTCCATTAGAGATCAAACCAGTGATTTCTGGCTTACTAGTGTAACCTATCATATAAAATCTCTCTAGCTGAGAGGTATATATCTATTGCAGCAATAGCTACAAATGAATACAAGTAGCAGAGATATATATGAAGTACAGGAGAAACAGGTGTGTTTGGACTATAGATATAACAGGTATATGTTGTAGATTAAATAAATAAATAACGTCAGTATCAGGTAAGTGGTTTCTTCAGTGAGGCGCTTCACTTGAGCTTGGATACCAAAGGTATGCAGGGCGATTAACGAAATATTAAATATAAAATATAAAAGGTATATGTTGTGATGGAAAGACATCACATACTGAAATTTCGTCTACTCTTATACCAAGGGCTTACTGTTCACTTGGAAATTTATTTACTTCAGAAGTCAAATAACAAATGACATTTACCTAAAAATTTGGAGAGTTTACAAACTCCGATGAAAAAGCTAAATAAGTGGATCCTGCTTATGCCTAATTACTAAGTTTGAACCTGTTGTAAATTTTCATATCAAAGTTTCTCTGAAGGAATAGCTGTATGGACTGCTCTAAATTAGATCATTTAGTTTCAGGAGTTCTTTGTGTCTTTATTCCAGGAGGTGAACAATCCTAGTTCTGGATATTGTGATAGTACAGCAACTATTGACCAGGGTGGCATATCTATACACCCAGCTCTTACCGAGGCTGTTATGTCATCTAGTCTAGCTCAGGAACCAGGTAGGTTTACCTCCATACCATACACCCAGCTCCCATCGAGGCTGTTATGTCATCTAGTCTGCCTCAGGTTTATCTCTTTACCATACACCCAGCTCCCACTGAGGCTGTTATGTCATCTAGTCTACCTCAGGTTTATCTCTATACCATACACCCAGCTCCCACCGAGACTGTTATGTCATCTAGTCTACCTCAGGTTTATCTCTATACCATACACCCAGCCCCCACCAAGGCTGTTATGTCATCTAGTCTACCTCAGGTTTATCTCTATACCATACACCCAGCCCCCACCGAGACTGTTATGTCATCTAGTCTACCTCAGGTTTATCTCTATACCATACACCCAGCCCCCACCAAGGCTGTTATGTCATCTAGTCTAGCTCAGGTTTATCACTATACCATACACCCAGCCCCCACCAAGGCTGTTATGTCATCTAGTCTACCTCAGGTTTATCTCTATACCATACACCCAGCTCTCACTGAGGCTGTTATGTCATCTAGTCTACCTCAGGTTTATCTCTATAACATACACCCAGCTCCCACCGAGGCTGTTATGTCATCTAGTCTACCTCAGGTTTATCTCTATACCATACACCCAGCTCCCACCGAGGCTGTTATGTCATCTAGTCTACCTCAGGTTTATCTCTATACCATACACCCAGCTCCCACCGAGGCTGTTATGTCATCAAGTCTACCTCAGGTTTACCTCCATACCATATACCCAGCTCCCACCGAGACTGTAATGTCATCTAGTCTAGCTCAGAAACCAGGTAGATTTTACCTCTATCTATCTCTCATGAAGGTCATTAATTCATCTAGTCTAGCTCAGGAGCCTGGTAGGTTTTACCTCTATACTTCCTTTGTACACACAAGAGGTAATATCAGGAACCTGGTAGGTTTTACCTCTATACTTCCTTTGTACACACAAGAGATAATATCAGAAACCTGGTAGGTTTTACCTCTATACTTCCTTTGTACACACAAGAGATAATATCAGGAACCTGGTAGGTTTTACTTCTATACTTCCTTTGTACACACAAGAGATAATATCAGGAACCTGGTAGGTTTTACCTCTATACTTCCTTTGTACACACAAGAGATAATATCAGAAACCTGGTAGGTTTTACCTCTATACTTCCTTTGTACACACAAGAGATAATATCTGGAACCTGGTAGGTTTTACTTCTATACTTCCTTTGTACACACAAGAGATAATATCTGGAACCTGGTAGGTTTTACCTCTATACTTCCTTTGTACACACAAGAGATAATATCTGGAACCTGGTAGGTTTTACTTCTATACTTCCTTTGTACACACAAGAGATAATAGTTTTTGTTATTTATTGATTGAACATGTTTTAGATATGATTTAAATAACAACTTCAAGACAGAAAGTTGAATATATTTTTGCTGTGTAGGTTTGATGAGCCAGCCCCACCAAGTGACTGTATCCAATGGTAAGGTCCCTGAGGGTTCCGTCCATGTCTCTGTGGCTGCCAACGAGACAGTGGACACTTCTGATGGCCAAACACATCACATCATGATTATACAGGAGGAACCAGTAGAAAACAATAGCAATACATACACTACCCAGATCATCACTAGTGAGGTAAAATAGGAAGTGAAATGTCAAGGATATATCAATGTTTTTACCAACTCAATGTTCATATTTATGTAAAAGATTGGAAAATGTATATCAACAAACATTGAATTTTGGGGTTTATGAAACAAGAAAAAATTGTCAGGGCTTTTTTTTTGAGAATTTTCTCAAATCACATGTTTCACAGAAACTTTCGGAATTGATGTTCTTTCATTATTACAGTTTAGTACAGTGACTTATTCATGTAACTTTACTACATAACAAAGATAAAAGAAGTCTGTATATTGTCAGAAATACTCTACAGGTTGTTATCTTTGTTTGATCCCATCATTTCATTTTGTGCAGTTACGAAAGCAATTGTTTACCAATAATTACTGTGGTGCTGGTTGTATGGTTTATCTAATATTTTAGGGATAATCGTTGAAACATCTTGTTTCTGTTAAATATTTAAGAGTACTATGATTGCAGGATGAGCTTTATCAATATCATGATTGTAGGATGTGAGGATGATATAACAGGTTGTAAAAGATTCAACAGTTTGTAGATATCATAATTGTAGGATGTGGGGATGATCTAACAGGTTGTAAATGATTCAACAGTTTGTAGATATTATAATTGTAGGATGTGGGGATGATCTAACAGGTTGTAAAAGATTCAACACTTTGTCAGTATCATATTTGTAGGATGTGGGGATGATCTAACAGGTTGTAAAAGATTCAACACTTTGTCAGTATCATATTGTAGGATGTGGGGATGATCTAACAGGTTGTAAAAGATTCAACACTTTGTCAGTATCATATTTGTAGGATGTGGGGATGATCTAACAGGTTGTAAAAGATTCAACACTTTGTCAGTATCATATTTGTAGGATGTGAGGATGGTTGAGGAAAAGGAGCAGTCGAACCACCAAAATGCAGCCAACAAATTGGAGGAGCTACAGCAAAAATACCAACAGCTGGAGGCTGAAAAGGACGAGACAGAACGTATACTGAGAACAGAAATTCTTTCCCTGAAGTCACAGGTGAGAGGAAGTCTTGTAACTGTATCATACTGCCGATCAAAACATTTTCCTTTTGACCACAACTTTGTTTATTGTTATCATTTCTACACTGTTAATGATAACTGGGTATAATCTAGTAGTGTTTGGATCTGTCCAGTTGCTCATTACTTCCTGAACTTATGAGAATTTTCCTGCATTATAACTCAAATGGTAGAAAATAAAAAAACATTTCTTGGGTTCATAGGCAACGATAATGTATAGCTGTTCATTTTTACAGGTCAAAATTTTCATGATTTCAAATTATATATTTCAAGAAATCTTAAATTTTGTGATCTGAATTTAAAAGGCCATTGAATACGAGCAGGATCGTGTTTATATACTGCGAAATAGCGAAGATATCCTCCGCACGAAAACAACCTATACAGAATTATATCTATAACACAGCAAGCATATATATATATATTTGCTGCTTGACCTTGGGTTAGATTGAATATTTATTTGTAGTTTCAAACAAACATAGTTAGACAGTGACATTGTTGTATTATGGTAAAGTTGTCAGTAGTGATATGTTTATATGTATGTAGTTTGACAGCAAAGCTGATGTATAAATTAATGTGGATGTATATTAACAGGTGGAGACCCTGGGAAAGGAAGTACTGTCCTACCAAAAGCGTGAGGAAGAATTACTGGAGCAGGTCAGTGTTCCACTGGACCGTAATATAGAAACTTTGTTAAAGAATATGGAGACACAGCACCGAGATCTTCTCCACCAACAGCTGCTTGTCATCAAACGCGAGTACAAACCACAAACATTTTTGTCTAACACTGTGGTGGATGGGCAAAATAAAGCCTCACCAAAGACTAATAGTAACATTCAGCGCTACATCATTGAGTGTAACCTGGACCAAGACTCTAATCCAGCACCTGATGAATTAGTTGATCAATCTAAACCAGGTGACTCTGATCCTGACAACGAAGCAGAAAGTCCCAGAGCTGTGATGGGCACAGGTGAGGAATCGTCTCTTCAGGAGAATGTGGAGGATTCAACTATATCAGATAGTCAGAGTGATGTCAATAAAGCCCTCCAGGATAGCATTTTGTCAAATCTAGATAACAGTCAGCGAGGAAATCTTAGCTTCCAGCTTGGTGGAGAGGGGTATTCCTACTGTGTTTCCGAGGAATCTGAGGGGAAAACAGACCCAAAAAACAATCCTCTAGTAGTATGTATTGAGTATCCATCCGATGTAACACTTACTCCTGTGGAAAATACATTCAAAGTTCTTGACAATTATAATGCATCACAGATAGTACAACCCATCTCAATTGTGAATAAGGGAGATGCTTGTGTGGAGCCTGAAGCAAAACGTCAAAAACAGTGCTGATAAATTGTTTCATCGATCCCAAATCTTCCAATGTGTTATATTCATACCATTAATTTTATTTATTTTTATTTTTCAATGAAATATAGATCATGGAATATCAAAGACATTATAAAGGGGATATGTCTGTTATCATTCTCTGTAAAACATATTTTTGTACGTTATGATTGAGGTGTCTGTTATATAATTTATTCAAACAACTGTCTTTGATATTTTATGATCCATTATATACTGTTGATAACATGCCGTAAAACTCCATAATCAAGTACCTAACTTGTTTGTTCCTGTTAAATCTCTTCCTTAATACATTGTTAATTCTATGTGTCAGTAAGTAAAGAAATCTGCATCACACAATACAGTAAAATACTTGTATTACTTCATTCTGTTATTTCTTAATGCCCAATTTAAATTCTTCCATGCTCGTTTGCAAAACATGCATATTGGCAAAACCTATGCACATTTATTAATTACTTCTTTGATTTCAAATATGAATGTGGTAAGTGTAGGAGTTGATAAAACAATATATAATACCTCTGTGTAAAGTGAATTAATTGGTCGAGTTTGGAACACACTTTTTCTTAAAAAAATTTTGATGGGTTCCATTAATATCAATAGACATACACTCAATAGGTTTTCAAAATGCAGGCCAGTCCAACATGAAGAGCTTAAATTTAGAACTTGATCAAATATCAGTGTCCCAAAAAACAAACCCTATACAAGGTCTATATTCTTCAAGTTATAATTGAGTTGTTCTCAGAAAACCGGGAAACTGGTACAGAAAAATATAACAAGTATTACACAGTAATGAAAGAAATTAATTAATTTTATAAACCTGTTATTAATACAGTGTAATTTTAGTAAAACCAGTAAATGCTTACCTGTTCTTTCTATTGAATTAAAAATTAATATGAATTTGAACTAATACAGTTTACTGATGCAGAAAATTACAGTGAATAAGCCACATGATTTGTAAAAACAACAGAGCATTTCTGGATTTCCTGATAAATTTGTTGCATGGAAAATATTTTTAAAATGTATACTGGTGTTTTAAGTTCCATATAATTAAAATATTAAAGAAAAGATAATGTCTACAATGATGAAGTCCTGTAGGATTCTATTGCATTTATACCTTTAATTACATATAGAGGATTGTTCATCCCAAAGTTTCTCTTGTTTTGTAATTTACATATACACTGCATGATATATGGATATAGGTAACTGTTGGGTACAAAGGCATCTAACACACTGGATTTTCTAGTCTTCAAAAGTAAACAACTTTGTTTTAATCCACCGGAAATAAAACAATTAAATTTGGTAATTTTCACTATAGGTTCAGTTTAAGATTTCGTTTTCTAGATGATCTTTTGATGACCTTATTTGGCTTTAAAGTTCCAAAGTAAAAAGAAATTATCTGAACAATACATTCATCATAAACTATAACAAATCAGTTTGATAAATTTTCATTTCAATTTGAACTTCAAGAGCAAAGATGACCTTGATAGTGACAATATTGTGTTTCATAGTAACCGAAAATTTCATGATTCGCAAGTTTTTGCACAATAACAAGGTGACTTATTTTCTCATTTTGTAAAAATTTGATTACTTCAAAGAAATGAGCTCATATTAAGATAAATGATTTGCTGAAGGAAAATCTACAACTACACAAAAACCATCTCCAACATTGAAATTCTGAAGTCATTGGTAATTTAGCTTCCTTACAACATGTACCTGGTTGGCCCCTTCTTTAAGTCAGTTTTCAAGTTTAGGACATGTTCGCCTTATGTTCCTGCTTTCTCTATCAGTTTTCTTGTTAGTATCCTGTTAAATTTTTGTAAAGATGTTTAATTTTCTTTGTTTTAAAGACAATCGATGAAATATGGAACAAAAGAGAACACAAGTTGAATGTTTGTTGATTGTAATTGAAAATGTTTGTTTCAAATTATATGATTTATTGAAACCATAGTTAATTATTAGATTATTGTGAGTCGACATCTTTGGGCAATAAAATTTTCAAAGAAATGTTCTGATATTCTTTGCTGTCATTTGTCTTCCTTGTTTATGTGTTTATGTTGTACATTCAAAAATAGTCCTTTCCACTTTCATCTCTCACCAATGCTGTTTCACTGCAAATAGGAAATGGCCTTTGGGTTTACAGCAAGATGGCACTATGCAAATAATTCTTGATATTGCTGATCTTCAAAATATACATGACGGATATTGCAAATTCATTGCACTTGTTTCCTACCTTGCTAGGTCAAAGTTTCATGGATATAATATGAGAGTTGTCATTATTTCATAGAAACAACCACATAAATTGCCTATTTGTTATCTCTATTTCTTCAAAATTTCCAATGTAAACTTCCCTTAGTCCTTAGGACTAATCCAAAAAACAAAATGACAGCAAGGCAGTTATATCAAATTTTGAAAGGTTAAGTTTGTTTTAACTATGTATTGAGAAGTACATGATAGATCAGTCTGTGATTTAATGTGTAAACTACCCTAGGTCATTCCTTGTGCATTTAATTTCGGGACCGATCTCAAGATCAAAATGGTCGTATTGGTGTGTTAATTACCTTGTCCATGTTTAGGACTGATTAGAATCATCCTCGATACTCCAAGGGTTATGATCACTACATCCTCGATACTCCAGGGGTTACGATCACTACATCGATACTCCAAGGGTAACGATCACTACATCCTCGATACTCCAAGGGTAACGATCACTACATCCTCGATACTCCAGGGGTTACGATCACTACATCCTCGATACTCCAAGGGTAACGATCACTACATCCTCGATACTCCAAGGGTTACGATCACTACATCCTCGATACTCCAAGGGTAACGATCACTACATCCTCGATACTCCAGGGGTTACGATCACTACATCCTCGATACTCCAGGGGTTACGATCACTACATCCTCGATACTCCAGGGGTTACGATCACTACATCCTCGATACTCCAGGGGTTACGATCACTACATCCTGGATACTCCAGGGGTTACGATCACTACATCCTCGATACTCCATGGGTTACGATCACTACATCCTCGATACTCCAGGGGTTACGATCACTACATCCTCGACACTCCATAGGTTATGATCACTACATCCTCGATACTCCAGGGGTTACGATCACTACATCCTCGATACTCCAGGGGTTATGATCACTACATCCTCGATACTCCAGGGGTTATGATCACTACATCCTCGATACTCCAGGGGTTATGATCACTACATCCTCGATACTCCAGGGGTTACGATCACTACATCCTCGATACTCCAGGAGTTATGATATTTTTGCTCTCTGTACTCCTAGAACATGTCACGTCAAATTTGAAGGCACAAGTGAAGTAATTTAAGACTGATACACTTCTTTTGAAGATTACAAAGGAGCAACACCAAACTACAAAGCCATTACAATATACCATTATGTGACATCAAGAATCGTTTGATGTACACCAGAGGATCACATTAGTCTTGTCATCTTGTCCACAAGGTGTCACACATGGAACCTTCAGTTTTGTCATGAAGTGTTCCACAGGTGCAGAGAACAAAAGTGGTTGTAATCCCTGGAGTATCAAGGATGGATTAGAACATGAAATGGTCAACAGACTTCTATATTGGATTTTGAAATTTAAGTCTGTTATAGCTTTTTCTCGAGACAGTCAGCAATGTCCAATTTCAACAGCTATAAATCAATGTACTTCTTTAGAAATACTTTATAGATCTTGTTCAAGTTTCATTTTTCTATTTCCTTTCAATAAAGATAAAATTACCACCATAAAAATAATACAATGGTGGGCAGTGAAATATTGTGGTCATGCTAATTGATTAAACCAATGTCACAAATGTTGCTTGTCAAAAGAACAGATATTAGATATACAGCTAATCAAAGGGCTTGAAAAAAATTAAAAAACCAAATTGACAATGTCTATGTTTTTTTTATTGGTAAATGATTTACATGAGTACGTACAAGTTGAACAACAGGTAACATAATAACACGGCACTTGACACAATTCATTATCTACATAGATCTGTTTACACCTTACAGAATACTTAACACATAGGTACACACCATGTTAATCATTACATCATCCCTCCATACCACACAACAAGTAGGTACACACCATGTAAATTATACACCATCCCTCCATACCACACACAACAAGTAGGTACACACCATGTTAATCATTACACCATCCCTCCATACCACACACAAGTAGGTATACACCATCCCTCCATACCACACACAACAAGAAGGTACACACCATGTAAATTATACACCATCCCTCCATACCACACACAACAAGTAGGTACACACCATGTAAATTATACACCATCCCTCCATACCACACACAACAAGTAGGTACACACCATGTAAATCATTTCACCATCCCTCCACACCACACAAAAGTAGGTATACACCATCCCTCCATACCACACACAACAAGAAGGTACACACCATGTAAATTATACACCATCCCTCCATACCACACACAACAAGTAGGTACACACCATGTAAATTATACACCATCCCTCCATACCACACACAACAAGTAGGTACACACCATGTAAATCATTTCACCATCCCTCCACACCACACAAAAGTAGGTATACACCATCCCTCCATACCACACACAACAAGTAGGTACACACCATGTAAATTATACACCATCCCTCCATACCACACACAACAAGTAGGTACACACCATGTTAATCATTACACCATCCCTCCATACCACACACAACAAGTAGGTACACACCATGTAAATTATACACCATCCCTCCATACCACACACAACAAGTAGGTACACACCATGTTAATCATTACACCATCCCTCCATACCACACACAAGTAGGTATACACCATCCCTCCATACCACACACAACAAGTAGGTACACACCATGTAAATCATTTCACCATCCCTCCACACCACACAAAAGTAGGTATACACCATCCCTCCATACCACACACAACAAGTAGGTACACACCATGTAAATTATACACCATCCCTCCATACCACACACAACAAGTAGGTACACACCATGTAAATCATTACACCATCCCTCCATACCACACACAAGTAGGTATACACCATCACTCCATACCACACACAACAAGAAGGTACACACCATGTAAATTATACACCATCCCTCCATACCACACACAACAAGTAGGTACACACCATGTAAATTATACACCATCCCTCCATACCACACACAACAAGTAGGTACACACCATGTAAATCATTTCACCATCCCTCCACACCACACAAAAGTAGGTATACACCATCCCTCCATACCACACACAACAAGTAGGTACACACCATGTAAATTATACACCATCCCTCCATACCACACACAACAAGTAGGTACACACCATGTTAATCATTACACCATCCCTCCATACCACACACAACAAGAAGGTACACACCATGTAAATTATACACCATCCCTCCATACCACACACAACAAGTAGGTACACACCATGTAAATTATACACCATCCCTCCACACCACACACAATTTGGTACACACCATGTAAATCATTTTTACACCATCCTTCCATACCACACACCAATTACCATAAAATGGTAGACACCATATAGATATTCCTGCATACTACTCACCATTTACCACATGGGAACACAAAACAATAACTTGACTTCAGCTATTTGAAAATGACTAAATGCTCCCTTCAGTAAGCCAAGACATTTACAGGAAATAGACTTTGGCTATGGGTTCATCCAACTTTCAAACAATTTTTCAAATTTCATTTGTTAAAATAACAGAGTCAATGGTAAATGTAAATGTTATTAATATCAGAAACCTATAATATGTAAGTTCAGGATCAGAACAACATCTCATACTTGACAAGGCAGTTTTTTTACAGTAAAAAATAGTCAGAATCAATGATGTTACTGGTACACAATGTAATTAGATCTTTTCTTCCCAGTCAGTGAGAGTACATCTATATTATGACTGTTCGTTCACTTCATAACAAATTATACCTTAAATATTGTAAGTTGATGATGTAAATCAGTTGTAATATCATTTTCCTGTGTACAACATCAGATACGATACTTTTGATCCAGCACCTTCAAACAGATATAGCATTTATATCAAATAGGTCCACATGTTCGAATGCACATCGGTATTCACATTTGTGAAGGTTTATCCACTTGGTTCCAGTAGTTCATTGAGAAATTCTTGGACAAAAGTAAACTTATCAAGTCTGGCCCCTTACCTGTCCCTGTATATAGAGATTACCAAAGCAATGTGCTATGTTCTTGTCTATTCACTGTCCAGAATCCACAATTAAATCACAATCTTCTTCTTCTTTCAGGTTTTCTAGTGCTGACTCACTGAAAATCAATCATAACAAACTTTCTAGTGCTGACTCACTGAAAATTAATTATAAACTTACTAGTGCTGACTCACTGAAAATTGATTATAACAAACTTTTCTTGTGCTCACTATGCACTTTTTATCATCTACCAACTGAGCTAATGCAGTCTCCAATTCTTTAATGAGCCAAATAATTCAAGCAACATTTGGCTCAAGAACTGTTGCAGCTGATCGGATTTATTTGTCCAAAATAGTTCAGTCGATCTGAAAACTAAGTAGAGGTTTTCAGCTTCAAATCACATCCACAGTTTACACATTTACTGGCTAGTTTCCTGTCCCAATACAGCGACAGGCAAACTCTATTTTCAAAATCAGCTCAGCCATTCATGAATAAATGCACTTCAAAAGAAGTTGATAAACAGCATTCACTTTACTTGCCCTTTAGAACAAGGAAAGTAAAACTTTCTTTCCTTTATTTAGAAGTAAAACAGTTGTAGGCCAATGCATGCCTTTACAAGGGATAAGGTATTCAAACAATTTAGATAAATATCTTGAAATGTCAAAGCTGTTGTGTGACCTACCTGTCTGGGTTTGAGTTGTCATTACTGAAGATTTCCATTGGTAACATCATGGGGGCTTTTTCTATGCCAAACACATTCTGTCTTGATTCTAGGTGGCGCTCAAGCTCCTCCCTGGTCATGTGACTTGCTTTCTCTTTAACTTGAGATACTTTACCTGAAAATATTTAGTTAATTACATTATTTCCCCCTTCAGTCCCTCACTTCAGTCCCACACTTCAGTCCCACACTTCAGTCGGTGAATACTGCTAAGTACTGGTATCAAGTCTGTTTCATTGCCACTAATTGCAGATTTTTAACTCTACCATGACAGAGAGAACAAGTGAATTACTGAACATATTAGCTGTCCAGTGATGTTAACCTTTAACAAAAAATATTTTATCATTAATAATCTTGTGTACAGATGGAGAGCTAGTCTACAGGTATGTTTGTTTTACATTATGTCTTTAACTATCATTATTTCACATTGACTGTTGGATATTTGAATACCACTATGTACCATACTGACATAATTAAACAGACCATGTTTCTTTAACTATCACATGCAGTTTCCTAAGTTATAACTGATACCACACATGTTTATCATATCTCACACTCTTACCTCCTTTAGACAACACTGCCTTCTTAGCACTTGATTTTGACTTTTTCTTTGCTGGCTCTGCTGCCATCTGCCAATGAAAGCAAGTAAAATTAATTTGAAGGATAAAATTTTAATCATCATTCATTTATAAGGAATCAACGTTAAAGAAAATCTCAAATATTACTTCATCTTTAGTCCTTTTCACCTAAAATATTACAAACATCATTCTTTTAAATGGAACTTTAAAATATATGTCTACCATTATGTAACATTCTCATAGCAAATTAGTACCTTTGTACCTGTGGTACACAAACCAAATATCAAAAGAGGGACAATGTAACTCTATTAATTACACATTTTTAATCATCAATCCTTCAAACACAGAGCTCCCAACATAACACATTTATGAGCTAACAAAGAGAAACAGAAGAAGTATTCGTACTCTTTAGGTTACAAACAATATTTTTCATGTACTATCAATATATATCATATTTGTATGTGTATATTGTAAAGTGTCTAAGAAAGATAATAATCAAAATCAATACAAGAAGACTGGATGCTCCAGAAGGCGTTCCTGGTGTCCCAAGACTTCCTAGAATGGCTGAAGGGTCTCCACCCTGGCCTGGACTAAGACCAGCTTTCCTTCTACAACAGTTAGACACAAGTTATTCTCAATGACGGACTGCGCTTTGACCAGTTTTCTTTCCCCAACAGTTAGACACAAGATATGTGCAATACCAGTTATATTCATCATCAGACAAACAGTTACAGACTTGAGAGAAAAACTTTGATATGTTTATCCACATTACAAAGATACTTGACTTCTAGCTTGATGTCAAACACATCTATAAAATAATATCATAATCTTTATTACAATGGATAAAGGTATTTTTTCTTACTTTCTTGAACTTTGACTTTCTACCTCACTGTCACTTGAAGCAGTAGCATCAGAATCGCCTGAAGATTCATCTATTTTCTCGTGTTGCAAGAGGCGGTCCAACAGAAAGCTGCAGCAAACATATCAAGACATAAATTATCTATCCTGTATTTCTGACTCAGTAAGGGGTGGGTTTATTGCAAGATGATAATATAGTATTAGCTTGTACTGAGCAGCAATGTAAGGGTGAGCTTATTACCAAGCATAGGGTTATTACTAGATATGTATCACAACATTCATAAAAAATATTTCTTGAGGTTTTGACCTTAAAAAAAAAGCTACCCAAAAGAAAGAAAATTTTTTACAGAAAGTTACTTTTTCAAGGAACAACTAAATTAATCTGCAATTTAAATAACTTCATGAATCTATAGCAAGTGAACAAATCTTATTTATTTATTTTTTTTTTTACTGTGTCAAGATGATTACCTTCTGTCTCTCGATATCTTTAACAATTTTCTCTGTGCTTTCCTTAATTCCTCAAGGAAACATTCTTGCTCCTGAATAACAAATATGAACAAAGAAGAAGCTCATTAGGTACATCTTATCTTCAATTAGTGCACTCCTACACATCAAACTTCTAACAAGTTTTATATGATCAATGATAAAACAAATCTGATTGATGAACTTAAAACAATATTTAAATAAAACAAAATTATCACAAATGAAATTGGATACTATTTTGCCTGTACATGTACCATCTCCTGTACTCCTATCAACTGAACCAGAAATTTGGCACTGCCATTGTAAAAATACACCTGCCACATGTATTTTTGCTGTGTTCGGTAGTGATGGAAAACAGCTGTATTTTAGTATGTGTTGTAATTCAACAAAATCAAGTATTATGTTTAGAATTATGAATAGTTGTTGAAATGGGTGATTTTACATGTTGTAAAGATAAAGTTGATTTATGAAAATTCGTTAAATCGCTGTTATATACTGTTGATCTTCTTTCCGATTTAGCAGAGGAGCTCCCTCCGTATGATGAAGAGGCAGATGATGCCAGGATGGCTGATGAACCTGATGAACCTGATCTTACAAAGAACCTTTCTGACTGGGGCGCAAATAACGGGCTGATCAGTTCTCCGGACAGGGTTTCGGATGGAGCAAAGCGGAGAAGGTGCCAATAGCAAAGGCTTAGGTATTCCGCTTTTATGGAACCTGATCTTCAGAATACTACCAATTTCACATTTATGACTCAAACTTTTATGAATCGAAGTTCTCACTGTTTCGAACTTTTTTCCCGGTCCCATGGTTAAGAAACCATTAGAAATCACAACACATGAATCGAAGTAAAAAAATTTACCTGCATGAGAAAACTTGAATGTCCCATGGCAGTTTTCACACCTCAGTGGAAGCGTGAACAATGGCCAGGCAAGGGCTAGACACAAAGTGACAATAATCACTGACCATGTCTGATTGTCTACACAAGCTGTATTCTCAAGTCATTAACCGTTAAGTGGTGTGATCATGGCGTGATTGTTTGTTTGAAACAAATGACAATGGAGGATTTTTTCGCAGTGGAGCAACATGACTGATTCCTGTGTTGAGATCAGTGGTTTTTTTCAGGACATCAATTCATTTCACTAGCGGACATTATTAGTGCGTAAGATATAATTTGTTGATCATTCTTTGTTTAATTTGGATTTGAAGAAATATTGCATTGCGATGTAGTGCTAATATATGTAATGTATATTGTGCTTGCATTCTTACATGTGTGTTACGTATGGATGTTGTTCCATCCTTTTCGAAATCAGTAAGATACACATACCGGAAGTGAACCGAACTCTCATCTCCGATACAACCATGATGCCCTGTGTGTGAATGACTCGATGGAAGTGCTATGTTGCATTGTTATTCGTTGTTATTTGATATCTCTTGTCTTTATAATAAACATGTTAAGATTCATATGAATTCTTTTCCTTCCTACGATATTCTGTGACAAAGTTGTGTTCGAACAGACATTTGATAGATTATGCAAGCGATCAACATGAGATATTGATAAGGGACTCTGCATATAACACAAACGGACACAATACACATCTTTTACAGGTGTATTTTTTGTGGTTGGACAGTCACCATTCATGAGTCGAAGTCCCGATGTATCGAAGTTTTCATGACGGTCCCTTGAACTTCGACACATCGAAGTTTTACTGTACGTTTCTGTAGCAATTATTTTGGCGTCCGTCATCAGGTAAAAATCCAGCGTAATGTCAATGACAGGTAAACACAGATTGAACAACAAATCTGTTTTTTTCAATAGCCTAATTTTTTATCAATGTTGCAGGATAAATACATGTAGAATACATGGTCAGTGTCTTGAAATACAAGTTGTATATTGGCTTAGGAAAGAAAGACAAAAGTGGCGAGCCATTTTGTTTTTCTTTACCTTCACCAGAATACAGCTTATACATGTATTTTAAGATATTGACATGTATTCTCTATATCTGACATTATATCACTTTGTATTATGTATATGTATACAACTAACTATTTTTTATATCTCTAATGATTCTTCCACTGTTGACTCCATCAATCATGACAGATCGTAGCAAAGGAGTGATAGTAATTACGTATTTTTTTTCAAAGCATACCTTGTGTAAACAGCATCATTTTCTGGTCAGGAGACATGTAGTTTGACTCAGCCAAGTATCTATACTAGGTGGCAAAACTTACTCTCTAGAAAAGATTTTTCTCAAAAATTGTTTCCCCAAAAAACTAACTGTGTATTATATACAAGTACATACAATACAATATTTATAGAAATATATAACCTCATCTTATAAACATGTAATACACCTACAGTAAAATAAACAAGAAGCCAAGTTGTAACTGGATGGAAAATCAAAATTTGAACCCAAATTTCCCCATTCGGGTCCTTACATGATATAAAATGAATCCTCATATTGGGTGATTAAACATGAAATTGCTGCTATCTTTCTTGATCTCAACCATTTAATTTTACATACATAAACAAGAAATTTGAGTTTTTTCTTCAGAGCCTTGTACTTTTGTTTGTAGTCCACTTGATGCTGTTCTGGTTGAGGCATCTGATTATCTGAAATATGATCAAATATCATCGACATTATTATTGATCAGTTCTAGTCCACAGGAGATGATTCTGGCGACCATAATATAATTATACCAACAGCCCCTCACAATCTCCCACCAAAATGATCACTAGGGGGTTGTCTAAGACAACACATGATACACATCTTCAAACTAAATGATCAAAAAAATATCAATATGTATCAGGTATATTATTCAAATTGGTCATAATACACATATGCAGCAATTCTAAGTTTCAACATGTTCATACACTTAATGTTTGTTATATCATAGTTGAACAAGAAATCTCGGCACCAACAGTAAATTCTCTCAAATACAGATCTGAATATATAAGCATTGGGAAGATCAAGAACTTTTTATCATAAGTCTAAAATTCTTTACAAATTGTAATGTTGTCACAATTGATTTATCTAATGAATCATTAACATTGTATATTTGAGTCGTCTGATTTGGAAACTTAATGGGGTATTCCTTTGTTGAAACTATTGACATTATAGAAAGAAAACAAAATGGAAAACACATTTTTTTTTTAAGAGTGGTAAATGTTATTAACATTACTATTGTAATCAAAGTCTCAAAATAACCCTTAACTACTAAAATAACCCTTTGTTACTAAATTATAAAACACCTGAAATTCTTAAATCAGTCTGAATGACTAAGTCGAAGTCAGTTGGTAGAGCTGTGAATTAACTGTGAATTGGTCTGCATCCTGTCTAAGCTCTTAATACTCAAGGGGATTGTGTCGTCACGCCATGATTACCAGTTGTGATTCAGGAAGCTCTGTAGGCAACAGGGTAATTTTCTTAGATATTTACTGTTTTCGACAGTAAACATAACAAATGAAATATGGCATTGATGTCAGTTACTACATGTTTTGGAGTGAATAGCATTGATAGATTTTATGGAAAATGACAAAAAGTAAAACCGGATGTGGCACTACTTTTACCAGAGTCAAATCAGTGTCTTCGTCTACAGAAGTCAGGACAGATACCCTGAACATCACCCAATCAGGGTGTAAGTTGTGTTCAATGGTGTATGTTGAGAAGACAACCAAAATGCTGAAATTTAACAGATGCCAGGAATATTTTTGCATTGGATGTATTGGCACGAATGTACGCACATACAAAGTTTTGTGCCGATCAGATAGTGTGTGGTTTTGTCCTCCATGTAAAGTGATAGTTGAGAAAAGTATACTGAACGATAGAAAAATTGAGGAAAGGTGTCGTGAGATAATGGAAACATTCAAGAAAATGCTTGAAGATTTGGAAAATTCAATGAAGAGGAAATGTGAAATATCTGATGTCAAATGCGTATTGAAAAAGGAAATGGAAGGTTGTGAAACAGATGGAAACACCTCAGTGTTCGGATGAAATATTCTCCGAGGTAAAGGATTGGCAAAGCAGGGAGAACAACATGGTCATTTTTGGAGTTTCTGAAAATAAAAAAATGAGAGCAGATATTCGGGTAGTGGAGAGGATCATTGAAGCCTGTCAAAATGCTCTGGGAGGACCCCAGAAAGTCATTAGACTGGAAAAATGCCCGGATTCAAGTACAGCATCAAGTGAAAAAGGGCGACCAATGCTTGTGAAATTCGACTCTCTGATACATAAATGAAATATTTTCAAAAATATCCAAAGGCTACACAGCTGCGAACAATTTTCTTCTATACAAATCAGGACCTTATTAGAATGAGAAAAGGAAAGTGAATTATATCAAGAGGCAAAAAGAAAAGAAGAACAAGAATCTGAAGCCTACATCTATTGGGTTCGAGGACCACCATGGAACAGAAAAAATTGTTCGCTTCAGTAGAAATATTTCATGATGAACAATAATTTGATCTCTCAAAACCGTAAATTGCTAAGTCAGTATGTAACAATTTATTTCCTCCTACATTGTATGATATATCAATTCCAATGTAAATCAAATTTAGATATGGACATAGAGGCATTGCTTTGCCTGCGTCCATTATTAACTTAATAGGAATGTGTTTTTCCGCGTTACATACATACATACACTGACTAATGTAAGTTTTTCTGTAAAACTAAATCTGAAATCTTACATAGCTTGTCTCCTATACCCTGTCAACACATACCTTATATCTATGCATGGATCACCTGTAAAAATAATCAGACTCTGTGAAAAATAAAATATAATTCACCTGCAATTGGCATCATTGTTGACTTCGCTCTTCTTTCTGTCCATCGGTTTCCTTTGATAAATTATCGCTAAGAACCTTTACTTGATTGGCTAAAAAATCATTGCTGATGTATCGCTGACGCTCATTGGTTATTTAAAATAGAAATCGAAAGTAACAGGCATGGTGCGGCTCTGTTTAAGTGGGTAAGACGGTTGACAGGATCGGGCGACAATTTACAGGATCGGGCAGAATCGGAGTAAAATAGTGCCGTTTTAACAGTGTTAATACATTTATTTTTGCATGCATATGTTAATATTTTAAACATTATGAACATTCTTTATGAGAAAACGAAGAAGTATTTAAAAAATACCCAGGCGATGTACATGATCAACTCTGTGAGTCACTTGCTGAACTCTTCAGAGTGTGAAAAAAGAAAAAGAAAAAAGAGAAGAAAAATTAGAATACACGTGGTGTTGAGTTCTTAATGTAATTATTTTGTTTTTAAATGATCAGTTGCATGACAAAAAAGTTGTTTTCTCTGTTGACTATTTTGGAATTTTAATTAATTGAATTTTCAATTATATGGTTTTGATTGACGGAAAATCTTGAGCTCTGCTTTAATTGTAAAGATTTTTGTATGTTTTTATAGTTTTAGAGAGTGTATGAATGGGATAACATTCTGAATTGCTACAATAAGCTACAGAGAGCAATTGTGTAATTTTCATGTCGCTTTCAATCGCGATTTCTAAAAGTTCGCCAAGTGTTTAGGCGAGATGAGCCAGGCAGCCAAAATATCGGACAGCGGTCACAGCGGTGAGAAAAGAAAAAAGTAAGAATATCGTTTCAAGGAAAAGCATTAGGCCAAGTTCTAGGAATAATTCAAGAAGAAATTCTCCATTTGTGTCACCAGAAACGAGCGACAGATGGATGGAAATGTGAGTTGTGTTGCAATATTTTTAGCGATCCTAATGCTGAAGTAATGGAGTGCCAGAAGTGTAATCTTCACTTTTGTACGAAATGCCTTAACAAGTCAGACACTGATTATGTGGTGTTATCTGAGTCAGACTCCACGTGGTTCTGTGTTCAATGCAGAGAGGAAGTAATGAGAAATATAGCCATGGATATCCTATCTTGAGGAAGTTGCCTGTGATGAAAAACAAGTCAGAGATATAGTCAGAGAGGAAGTGAAAAAAGAAGAAGCAAAGCACTAGAGGATGAAATTATCAAAATAGCTGACATACCTGTTGTGGAAACATCAAAACGAGGCCACAACTGAGCAAATAAACGAATTCAGAAATGTTAGTCTAGAAAATGCAATATCGTTATTTTCATCATTGATGAATCTGAGCAAGCTGAAACAGAAATTAGGAAAAAGGAAGACATAAAGGTAATGCATGACCTGTGTGCAATAATGAACTCAACCCCAGCATCTGTATTGTCGGTCACAAGACTAGGAAAGCGTGTTGTAAAATCTAAGGAGCTGAACAACGATGCAAAAAAATAGGCCTAGACCAATTTAAGTAGTGTTCGAAGATGAGAAGGCAAAATGTACGTTCATGAGGAATTTGAGGAACTTATCGTCTGCTGAAGATAAGTACACGAAAGCAAGTATCATTCATGACATGACAACAAAAGAAAGGAGCATGAACAAGGTAAAACTAGAAGAAGCCAAGGCAGAAAACGACAGAGAAAAGTCGGGGGACTTCAAACACATAGGGACCTCCATGGGAAAGAAAGGTGATGAAAGTAAAGGCAAGAGTATAGACACAGCACAAAACACTATAAACATGTTTAATGCTTCTGTTAATAAGTTAAAGGAGTTTAATTGTTTTTATGCAAATTGAGATAGTCTACCAAATAAAGTGGACGGAGTGAAATCACGTGTTCAGAATTAAGAGGAGCTTTTTGATATCAACGGATCACAGTCCAAAGAGCACCATGTTACGAGTGGAATACCGCAGAGGAGCGTACTTAGTCCAGTTTGTTCTATACACCAAGGACATGCCAGATTGTGTAAATGTACCAACATATTTATTTGCTAATGACACAAAGATATATTCAAGAACTGCGGGTTTAGATGACGCCAGGAAAATGCAGGAGGATTTAGATAATTTAGAGGCGGACGTAGTGGTCGAAAAGACTAGCGTCCATAGAATATCCTAAGGTAGGATTTTGCCGCTGGGAATGATATGTAAAGCCAATTTATTAACCTGGGACATATCCTGTCTGTTTTGTCCGATATACAATGAGTCACAGTCCTCGCATCTGATTTTCAACGGTACACACATTTGCGACGTTCACTCTGGATATTTGATCGTTAGACTAGGTAGAGGGTAGAGAAATAAGATAATAAATACAGGAATAAAACTGTGTAAATCCAAAATGTCTCCTGATTTCTGACTTGTGAATGCCATGGTTATCAATTTTCAAAATGCTAAAAATGCAAAAATATTGTTAATTCCAACCTAACACCACAACTTTCTAGAATAAATTTAATTCTGAACACATGCCTACAAATTAGCAACACTGTCATGGTAACAAATTATTTACATTTCAGCAAATTCAAACTGAGAACGCCTTCACAACATGGCCACGTGTAAGTACTAAGGAAATTTTACTTCCTTTAGAACTAGTTTTCGGTGTATAGACACAGATTTGAGACTGTTCACCAACACAATGCAAAAAAATAAAAATATATATATATATTCTGAAAAATATGAAAATCCTCATTGTCCCCTTCAACATGATAATTTTAGCAAAGATTTGTTTTTCAATTTTAATTAAAATCTTTTTAATAAACAAACAATAACACCCAGAACCTGTACTGTTATCACAGGTGGTCAATTCATAGATAATATGAAGAATGGCCATTTGGAGCGAGCATAGTATTATAACTTATGTATATCATTTGGTGACAATAATCATTTAATCTACTGTTTAAGGAACTCTTTCTTCCTTGAAGATTGTATTTATTGTGTTCTTTACTAATTCATGGTATTTCGTTTTTCCTGTTTTATCCTCTCGGACGATCTCTGCATGTTTGCCGAGTAAGATACTAATCTTAGTTTCGTTCAGCCAAACTCATTCTGCTCGCGTGCCTGAGTGAGTGACACTGCATATAGCATTAATGATGGGAATTCCACTTCAGTGTCACAACTTCTTGACTGATGGTATGTGTGAAAATGTTCACTTTTTTCTTCGCGAATACGTGTCAGGGGTTGCTTCGCAAGCGACAAAGGGTCGCTTGACTAGGCTCCCTGTAAGTTGTATGGTTGACAACATCTTCGTCGAGTTTTCAGATATATATTGATGCCGTCTTGTCAGTAAATAAAAAAGAGATTGATTGACCATGTACATCGTATATACCCACCAGCATAGGAAATTAAGGATGCGAGAGACTCTTCTGTAACATCAGCGGTTTATTTCGATAAATATTGTAACAAAATAGGGTTTAGATATATTGTTACAAAATGAAATTTCGATATTAGTGTATATCAGATACATAAGTCAGTAATCTTGGACTGATTGGTTGTAGGATTAATTTTGTCAATATGTAACATCTGGTAGACTGGGTGATGAATGTACACAGATATTTTGTAACTGTATTTACAGTGGACAGTACTGACATCTACTTCTTCCGGTTAACAAGTATTAGGCAGTTTAATGGCAGTCTAATAAACTGAAGTACACCTTGATAGGAAATTCAACCAATGGGCATTAGATCGTGGCATTTTTATGACGAGATCATATAGAACAGGGATAAAAGGAGGGGAGTTTTTGGGGTAGGGGAGAGAGCCCTGCAGACAGAACCCTATGGACATACAGAGATAGAGCCGTATGGAGAGAGTCTTATGGACAGAGAGAAAGAGAGGGCACTAGCCCTATGAAGGGGAGATAGCTCAGAGCCCTGTGGACAGTTTTGATACGAGACACAACGCGAAGTACTGTCCTATATTTACTATCGAATTGGTATCCGGATAACCATCCGGATCCATTTGCATTTAATTAGTAGTCACCAAAATTCCGGATTTTATTATGTTGTGTCAAAGATTAGTTGTTGAAGAAGATGGCGAATAAACACATGCACGTCAGAGCCTGACAATCTCGTTCTTTTTATAAATACCTCTACAATCACTGCCAAGCGCTATAATATAACAGTAATAGTATGAGTATATTAACTCTGTATGTTGATGAGATGTTGCTTTTGTACATGTAACATTATTATTATTCTGTATGTAATAAACATGGCTGTTACCGACGAGTACGTGTGTTTACGCCTACTGTGTTACAATATTCTACTTCTTAGTCTGATATGAAGCTGGAAGTGTTTGAAGCTCATTGGTTTGCTTTCTTTTGTCATAGTTTTGTTGACTTTGAGTTTGGAATATAATTATGTTGACATATTGGTATTACATAATTGATTCTGCAGTATAAATGATCACTGGAATTCTACTCCGCCAAGAACTGTCATACTCCACCACTGGAATTCTACTCCACCCAGAACTATCATACTCCACCACTGGAATTCTACTCCGCCCAGAACTATCATACTCAACCACTGGAATTCTACTCCACCCAGAAATATCATACTCCACCACTGGAATTCTATGTCACCCAGAACTATCATACTCCAGCACTGGAATTCTACTCCACCCAGAACTATCATACTCCAGCACTGGAATTCTACTCCACCCAGAACTATCATACTCCACCACTGGAATTCTACGTCACCCAGAACTATCATACTCCACCACTGGAATTCTACCCCACACAGAACTATCATACTCCACCACTGGAATTCTACCCCACACAGAACTATCATACTCCACCACTGGAATTCTATGTCACCCAGAACTATCGTACTCTACTACTTAAATTCTACCCCACACAGAAACATCATACTCCTCCACTGGAATTCTACCCCACACAGAACTATCATACTCCACCACTGGAATTCTACCCCACCCAGAACTATCATACTCCACCACTGGAATTCTACCCCACACAGAACTATCATACTCCACCACTGGAATTCTACCCCACACAGAACTATCATACTCCACCACTGGAATTCTACATCACCCAGAACTATCGTACTCTACTACTTAAATTCTACCCCACACAGAAACATCATACTCCTCCACTGGAATTCTACCCACACAGAACTATCATACTCCACCACTGGGATTCTACCCCACCCAGAACTATCATACTCCACCACTGGAATTCTACCCCACACAGAACTATCATACCCCACCACTGGAATTCTACCCCACACAGAACTATCATACTCCACCACTGGAATTCTACGTCACCCAGAACTATCATATTCCACCGATGGAATTCTAACCCACCCAGAACTATCATACTCCACCACTGGAATTCTACCCCACACATAACTACATGTATCGTACTCCTGAACTTGAATTCTACGTCACCCAGAACTATCATACATAAGGTAGTATTCTACCGACAAATTTCATTCAGCTTATAATTCCATATGATAAGTATTGAGATAGAAATTTAAAATCTACATGAGATACAATCAGCATGTGCCGGGATGTAACCAGGTAGTCACAATAAAACAGTTTAATGGATTCAGTTAGAGTAATGGTTATGTGAAAATGTATATCATTATTGTCTTACTCCGAATTTTATTTAATCCATAACAGAATAGGTTTTAATCAAATTTTGGTAACAGTACTCATCACACGTTATAATAAGAAAGGAAGCTCCACAATGACTATATATGAACATTAAGTTTATTGTGTATAAATTGTGTATTTGATAAATCTGAAAAATGATACTTGTAAATTGGTAAAATAAATTAAATTGACAACATTTACAATTGCTAAACATGTTGCAAGAATGACTAAATTCAACACATATGTGCAAGAGATCACAGCTGGCAAAAGCAAAGCAGATAGGTATTGCTCCAAAATATACAGTAAAAATAATATAGGTAAAAATCTAGACTAAGAAAAATTTGAATCAAAATTCATGTTTCAATAACAGAAAAACTATTTTTAAAATATAAAAAATAAGTAAATTTTAGTTCCAATGATTGTTTAAGCTAAGTCAATTTGAAATATGGCAATCTCTGTAACTTGATTATTAAACAACAAAAGTTTTATAATAATTGATCATGATAACAGCATTAATACAGTGTTTTACATAGATGGTAATCATTGTAGTGTTATAAGACGTACAGAAGCATATACCTGGTAATGAAAATGAATTTTCAATTTTCCTTTTTTGAACTATCATGACTCTGAGAATGGATCAAATCCATTCAATTACGTTGAAGCAATTCCATGTGTAATACTGGCATACTTATGTACTTTATCCTTTTTTTCATATAGACACCTTATTAGTACACATGAGAGACCCCATCTAAAATTTGAATATATAGTTCAAATCAATCATACTATTTCAGTGATGTTAAGATTTGTAGAAATGTTTCGTCAGATAAAATCCCTTTGATGATGGTAGGGGCACCTTCAGGTAATCCACCACTAGAACAGTTTCACTGCAAGAAAAAAAAGACAGCAATCATTAAGATACCTACGAACTAAATTCAAGCATTATAACTTTAAAACATTTTTTCCTACAAAGTGAAGTCGAATCTGCAGTGTAGGCTTATCTATGGGATACAACTATCTGTAAGATCACCTTTATAGATAAAACACCTGTCTATATAGACTACCTCAATATAGAAACCAACTGTTTGTAAAGGTCATCTCTATATAAAAGTCACCTGTCTGAAGGCTACCTCTATATCGCAAACACACAATTATTAAGGCGTCCTCTTTAAAAGAAAGTACCCATCTATAAAGGCCGGTACTTTTACTGTCCACTTGTAACAAATTCACACATAAACAGGTTGCCTTAGTAGCCATGTTTAATGAGGATCACCATTTAGTTGAGTGGTAGAGTGTCTAGGTAGAGGCTGAAGGGTCACTAGTTCGAACCCCAGCGGGGACAGCGCGATGTTTTCCCATTACTCCTTCTTATGGCAGATTTGTCCAAGAGTAGAATCTATAGGAGATCAAGATGCTTCCTTTCAGATGTTGGACCTGGGTTGTTGTTGTCTTTGGAGTCGAAGACTTTGTGAAGGAGGGAATTGTGTAGAAGTTTAAAGAACAAGTCACCCTTTAGCCTGTATGGTTGAGCGGTAATGTGTCCAGCTAAAGATCAAATATTTCCTTTACTCTTCCTATTACAGCTGTACATTGCTTTATGTTAATGCAAGCTCTTTTTAAGGGCACTTTCATAAACACTTAAAGACCTCATTGATCTGGACTCTTGACTGACCTTTTTCAACCAGGTTTGACAGAACAGCAATTCTACTTTTTGTTGTGGGAACTGTGAAGGTGGGGTGGAATTTGAGAATGAACCGTCAAGTACTATTGTATATATACAAATCAACCGTATATGTTGATATACATTTAATTGTAGATACATACCTCTATCCCAATAACAGCCTTTGACACTAATTGGATAGGGGACATAGATGTACACCCATGTTGGTCTACATGCAACTTTGTATCCTCCAGCCAGTCTTAACCACCAATTAAAGGCTATATTTTCTTGCTTCATATGCTGTAATACATCAAAGTCGTCATCTTCTTTCACAAGCATCATCCTGACATAAGTGTTGTTTCCAGCCCGAGTTGGTTCCCCTGAATACAGTTTAACGTTCCCCCCGAGTTGTTGCAAGACATCATCGATACAAATCCTCACTCGTCTCTCGCCATATGGTGAAATAGTTGGGAGATTCCCATTGTAGAGTGTGGCACAGAAAAACACCCCGTCTGGTACATGTACTGGATGACTTACTAATCTCATCCAATTTTGAGGAGGATTATAAACCTGTGGCTCCAAGATATCATCTTCTCTTATCGCAGCTTCAGATGTATGTGATGTATTATGATAGAAATATATCGGAGTTTCCATAGTAACTGGTAAGAGTTATTTATTCCACTGTTTTCACTAATATATACTTGCAAACCTTTGTGGGGTTATCTGTTTATAATCACATACAGGATGTATTACAACTTGGTTGAAATACTTGTATTTCTCCGAATGACCACGGACTCCTTGGAATAACCTTTACTTTCACTTTCGTTATTAAAGTGTATCCTGAACGGTTTCTTATCCAATCTAGCGATAAAATACTTTTTATCATATAATAAAACATGGTTCGTACGCAAATGAAAAGTCCATGCATTTCAGCTGATGCCTGTAAAAGTCTTGGAATTTAAAAAAATACCTTGAAAGTCCTGGGAACTAAGCTAATTATCTTGAAAAGTCCTTGAATTAAATCAATTTTTGCCAGAATAGCTTTCTGTAAGCACTGTCGTTTTTTTCTCCGTATTTCATCGTTGTTTTTCACTTTCGTTTCAATGTTTTACCATATGTGTAGCAATGACCCAGACATTAATCTCTGTGTTCTTCTACATGAGCTACCTAAAAGTAAAAGTGTTCCGAATGTTATTGATTATGAACTGCCATTTTGAATGTACACGTGTGTGTTGGCAGTGACTCATCTTTGCGCTTGGCCTAGTTTTCTATCGATGATATGCCTTTCCATGTGTGTGTTTACAAACAAACAGTGGGAAACGCGATATGTGTGGGTACGGGGGATCAAAGGAGAGCGAAATAAAGCTCGCTGTACTTTGTGTGAGAAAGCGTTAGATGTTGGAAAGATGGGCGAGTCGGCATTAAAAAGCCACGAAAAATCAGAAAAGCATAAAACACTTGCCGCATCTATGTCAAAACAGTCTAAAATTCCTGTTAAAAAAGAAAATGAATCGATGGAAACGTCGCCGAATAATCCTCAGCCGTCATCAAGTACTACAAGTAGTGCAGAACGATCGTCTGTGACAATGAGAATGACTGACTTCGTAACAAAAAATGACGTGTTGAAAGCAGAAATTGTGTGGGTTACAATAGTATCTCGCATCTCGTATAAGTCAAACGAAAATGTTTCAAAGTTATTTAAAGTCATGTTTAGTGATAGTAACATAGCGAGTGGATTTTCCTGTGGGGAGGCGAAATCTAGATACATGTGCGTGTTTGGGATAGCGGACTATCTTATGTCCTTGTTACAGAAGAAACTTACTGGTGACTTCGTGATAACGTTTGACGAGAGTCTGAACAAAAAAATGCAGTTGAAACAGATGGACATTTTATTAAGACTCTAGGATGGTGAATCTGATAGTATCAGTTCCAGGTATTTTAACTCCCAATTTATGGGACACTGTTCCTCTGAAGATGTTTTAAAGCACTTTTTGGAGGGCTTGAGTGGACTTGAAACAAATAATCTTAAACATGTCCTGCAGGTTTCGATGGATGGTCCAAATGTAAACTGGAAATTCTATGGATTATTGAGGAACAGAATGAAGAATGACCATGATGTAGATTTGATTAACATTGGTTCGTGTGGACTCCACATAGTACATAACGCATTCAAGACTGGATTTCAGAAAATAGAGTGGAACATGTCAACTTTTTTGTCCTCATTATACTATCTGTTTAAGGTAATTACATGCAAGAATGAAGTTTATATACATGTAAAATTGTACAGCAATGACATGAATTGATAAGTTGTTAACTGTATCATCAATAATTGAAATATATTATGTCACTAATTAATGTCATGATATACATGGGTACATGTTATTCTAAATAAATCCCATGCATGATGTACATTTATACCGGTATGTAGTTAACTGCATGTGTATATACATACGTAGTTGTCAAAATAATTGACGAGCGAAAAATGTGCATTAATATTGATAATTAATGCAGTCATCAAATTTTATTTATGAAAATAGAAATGGTGCATGCTATGGTATAAATTCAATGTTTAATTTACATTTTTATGTAGAATACTGCAGATTTTCATTTCAAATTTTTGATAGTCCAGCTAAAAGAGAGGATTATATACTCAACAAAAAAAGAAAGGTTAACATATCTCCTGGGCGAATACCTGTAAATGAGTGAAAACAAAATTATGTTTGTGCAATATTAGAAAATGGTAATGTTTTACACTACAAAATCCAAGGGGGTTACCAAAATCATTCAAGTCTGTATTAGCGAAAGAGCTGCAGGAGGTTTTTTTGCGACTAACTTGTATCTTCGCTTGAATTTCATAAACATTCAAACTGACAACTGTTTCTTAGATCCTTAGGACTTAGAAATCACCGAATCTTGCTATCTATCAACTTTATCATCATGTCCCGTTTGTCACAAGTACAGAGAGAAAGGGCTGTAGGCATGATCCAGGCTGGGGAGTCTCGCCGTCGAGTTGCACGGCATTTTGGTTGCAGTGTTAAGACAATTTGCCAGTTGATAAGTCGTTTAAACCAAACTAGGTCAACATCCGATCGTCCCCGAAGCGGCCGACCCCGTAAAACGACCGCCAGGGATGACCGTCGTATACGATTGATACACTTGCGCAATCGATTCGTAACCGCAGTAGAGACTACAAGGACATTGTTTGGTTGTCGTGTGTCTCCCCTAAAAGTCCGCAACAGATTGAGGGCCTACCAATTGAAAGCGCGGCGTCCAGAGTGTGGAGGCGACGAGGGGAGCGTTTTGCGAACTGCTGCGTCACAGAACGGGACCGCTTTGGCGGCGGAAGTGTAATGGTTTGGGGTGGTATTTTTGGGGGACTCGTATCAGGCTTGTTGTGTTAAATGGCAATTTAACCGGCACTCGATATCGGGACGAAATTTTAAGACCAGTGGTTCTGCCATTCTTAAAACGCCATGGCGTTGGCGCCATTTTTCAACAGGATAACGCACCAGCGCACACCAGTCGCGTCAGCAGAACTTTCTTGCAGCAGAATAACGTACAGGTGTTAGATTGGCCATCTAATTCACCTGATTTGGCACCGATTGAGCATGTCTGGGACGTCCTTGGGCGACTTGCAGGAGCTGGCCCAAGCCTTGATCGCTGAATGGAACAACATCTCTCCTCGAATTATCCGCCGGTTTACGAGTTCCATGCGATGACGCTGCAATGCTGTTTACTTCGCAAACGGTGGCCATACCCGTTACTAATGTAGTTACCTTTGAAATTGACCCCAACGTCCTTTACAGTCAAATAAAATCAACTGAACGCAAAGTTTTATAATGAACCATGACTGCAGTTTTATTAGAATTGATCAATTACTTTATTCGTACATGATTGGTAAGGATTTATGAAGGGGTTAATTAATTAATCACAGAATAAAGTAGTGTTACCTTTCTTTTTTTTGTTTAGTATATTTGTGTAACTGGAACCACAATGCTGCCATCAAAATTTGTTAGTCACAGATGGATGGAGAATGTACCTGTAGCCGAGAGAGCGGTTGAATTGCTCCCTAAACTCAAAGTTTATGTGCAGAAATGTGAATCACATGTTATTAATAAACCAAACTACAACTCATATGAGGCTATCAAGGAAGGTGTAAATGATAAACTAATAAAAGCAAAGTTGGAATTCTTTCTGTTTGTTACCAAACAGTTGGCAGGTTTCATGGGAAATTTTCAAACTGATCGCCCTATACTCCATCACTAGAATTCTACCCCACCCAGAACTATCATACTCCACCACTGGAATTCTATGTCACCCAGAACTATCATACTCCACCACTGGAATTCTACGTCACCCAGAACTATCATATTCCACCGATGGAATTCTAACCCACCCAGAACTATCATACTCCACCACTGGAATTCTACCCCACACATAACTACATGTATCGTACTCCTGAACTTGAATTCTACGTCACCCAGAACTATCATACATAAGGTAGTATTCTACCGACAAATTTCATTCAGCTTATAATTCCATATGATAAGTATTGAGATAGAAATTTAAAATCTACATGAGATACAATCAGCATGTGCCGGGATGTAACCAGGTAGTCACAATAAAACAGTTTAATGGATTCAGTTAGAGTAATGGTTATGTGAAAATGTATATCATTATTGTCTTACTCCGGATTTTATTTAATCCATAACAGAATAGGTTTTAATCAAATTTTGGTAACAGTACTCATCACACGTTATAATAAGAAAGGAAGCTCCACAATGACTATATATGAACATTAAGTTTATTGTGTATAAATTGTGTATTTGATAAATCTGAAAAATGATACTTGTAAATTGGTAAAATAAATTAAATTGACAACATTTACAATTGCTAAACATGTTGCAAGAAGACTAAATTCAACACATATGTGCAAAAGATCACAGCTGGCAAAAGCAAAGCAGATAGGTATTGCTCCAAAATATACAGTAAAAATAATATAGGTAAAAATCTAGACTAAGAAAAATTTGAATCAAAATTCATGTTTCAATAACAGAAAAACTATTTTTAAAATATAAAAAATAAGTAAATTTTAGTTCCAATGATTGTTTAAGCTAAGTCAATTTGAAATATGGCAGTCTCTGTAACTTGATTATTAAACAACAAAAGTTTTATAATAATTGATCATGATAACAGCATTAATACAGTGTTTTACATAGATGGTAATCATTGTAGTGTTATAAGACGTACAGAAGCATATACCTGGTAATGAAAATGAATTTTCAATTTTCCTTTTTTGAACTATCATGACTCTGAGAATGGATCAAATCCATTCAATTACGTTGAAGCAATTCCATGTGTAATACTGGCATACTTATGTACTTTATCCTTTTTTTCATATAGACACCTTATTAGTACACATGAGAGACCCCATCTAAAATTTGAATATATAGTTCAAATCAATCATACTATTTCAGTGATGTTAAGATTTGTAGAAATGTTTCGTCAGATAAAATCCCTTTGATGATGGTAGGGGCACCTTTAGGTAATCCACCACTAGATCAGTTTCACTGCAAGAAAAAAAAGACAGCAATCATTAAGATACCTACGAACTAAATTCAAGCATTATAACTTTAAAACATTTTTTCCTACAAAGTGAAGTCGAATCTGCAGTGTAGGCTTATCTATGGGATACAACTATCTGTAAGATCACCTTTATAGATAAAACACCTGTCTATATAGACTACCTCAATATAGAAACCAACTGTTTGTAAAGGTCATCTCTATATAAAAGTCACCTGTCTGAAGGCTACCTCTATATCGCAAACACAAAATTATTAAGGCGTCCTCTTTAAAAGAAAGTACCCATCTATAAAGGCCGGTACTTTTACTGTCCACTTGTAACAAATTCACACATAAACAGGTTGCCTTAGTAGCCATGTTTAATGAGGATCACCATTTAGTTGAGTGGTAGAGTGTCTAGGTAGAGGCTGAAGGGTCACTAGTTCGAACCCCAGCGGGGACAGCGCGATGTTTTCCCATTACTCCTTCTTATGGCAGATTTGTCCAAGAGTAGAATCTATAGGAGATCAAGATGCTTCCTTTCAGATGTTGGACCTGGGTTGTTGTTGTCTTTGGAGTCGAAGACTTTGTGAAGGAGGGAATTGTGTAGAAGTTTAAAGAACAAGTCACCCTTTAGCCTGTATGGTTGAGCGGTAATGTGTCCAGCTAAAGATCGAATATTTCCTTTACTCTTCCTATTACAGCTGTACATTGCTTTATGTTAATGCAAGCTCTTTTTAAGGGCACTTTCATAAACACTTAAAGACCTCATTGATCTGGACCCTTGACTGACCTTTTTCAACCAGGTTTGACAGAACAGCAATTCTACTTTTTGTTGTTTGAACTGTGAAGGTGGGGTGGAATTTGAGAATGAACCGTCAAGTACTATTGTATATATACAAATCAACCGTATATGTTGATATACATTTAATTGTAGATACATACCTGTATCCCAAGAACAGCCTTTGACACTAATTGGATAGGGAACATAGATGTACACCCATGTTGGTCTACATGCAACTTGGTATCCTCCAGCCAGTCTTAACCACTGATTACTGGCTATATTTTCTTGCTTCATATGCTGTAATACATCAAAGTCGTCATCTTCTTTCACAAGCATCATCCTGACATAAGTGTTGTTTCCAGCTTGAGTTGGTTCCCCTGAATACAGTTTAACGTTCCCCCCGAGTTGTCGCAAGACATCATCGATAGGAATCCTCACTCGTCTCTCGCCATATGGTGAAATAGTTGGGAGATCCCCAAAGTAGAGTGTGGCACAGAAAAACACCCCGTCTGGTACATGTACTGGATGACTTACTAATCTCATCCAATTTTGAGGAGGATTATAAACCTGTGGCTCCAAGATATCATCTTCTCTTATCGCAGTTTCAGATGTATGTGATGTATTATGATAGAAATATATCGGAGTATCCATAGTAACTGGTAAGAGTTATTTATTCCACTGTTTTCACTAATATATACTTGCAAACCTTTGTGGGGTTATCTGTTTATAATCACATACAGGATGTATTACAACTTGGTTGAAATACTTGTATTTCTCCGAATGACCACGGACTCCTTGGAATAACCTTTACTTTCACTTTCGTTATTAAAGTGTATCCTGAACGGTTTCTTATCCAATCTAGCTATAAAATACTTTTTATCATATAATAAAACATGGTTCGTACGCAAATGAAAAGTCCATGCATTTCAGCTGATGCCTGTAAAAGTCTTGGAATTTAAAAAAAATACCTTGAAAGTCCTGGGAACTAAGCTAATTATCTTGAAAAGTCCTTGAATTAAATCAATTTTTGCCAGAATAGCTTTCTGTAAGCACTGTCGTTTTTTTCTCCGTATTTCATCGTTGTTTTTCACTTTCGTTTCAATGTTTTACCATATGTGTAGCAATGACCCAGACATTAATCTCTGTGTTCTTCTACATGAGCTACCTAAAAGTAAAAGTGTTCCGAATGTTATTGATTATGAACTGCCATTTTGAATGTACACGTGTGTGTTGGCAGTGACTCATCTTTGCGCTTGGCCTAGTTTTCTATCGATGATATGCCTTTCCATGTGTGTGTTTACAAACAAACAGTGGGAAACGCGATATGTGTGGGTACGGGGGATCAAAGGAGAGCGAAATAAAGCTCGCTGTACTTTGTGTGAGAAAGCGTTAGATGTTGGAAAGATGGGCGAGTCGGCATTAAAAAGCCACGAAAAATCAGAAAAGCATAAAACACTTGCCGCATCTATGTCAAAACAGTCTAAAATTCCTGTTAAAAAAGAAAATGAATCGATGGAAACGTCGCCGAATAATCCTCAGCCGTCATCAAGTACTACAAGTAGTGCAGAACGATCGTCTGTGACAATGAGAATGACTGACTTCGTAACAAAAAATGACGTGTTGAAAGCAGAAATTGTGTGGGTTACAATAGTATCTCGCATCTCGTATAAGTCAAACGAAAATGTTTCAAAGTTATTTAAAGTCACGTTTAGTGATAGTAACATAGCGAGTGGATTTTCCTGTGGGGAGGCGAAATCTAGATACATGTGCGTGTTTGGGATAGCGGACTATCTTAAGTCTTTGTTACAGAAGAAACTTACTGGTGACTTCGTGATAATGTTTGACGAGAGTCTGAACAAAAAAATGCAGTTGAAACAGATGGACATTTTATTAAGACTCTAGGATGGTGAATCTGATAGTATCAGTTCCAGGTATTTTAACTCCCAATTTATGGGACACTGTTCCTCTGAAGATGTTTTAAAGCACTTTTTGGAGGGCTTGAGTGGACTTGAAACAAATCATCTTAAACATGTCCTGCAGGTTTCGATGGATGGTCCAAATGTAAACTGGAAATTCTATGGATTATTGAGGAACAGAATGAAGAATGACCATGATGTAGATTTGATTAACAATGGTTCATGTGGACTCCACATAGTACATAACGCATTCAAGACTGGATTTCAGAAAACAGAGTGGAACATGTCAACTTTTTTGTCCTCATTATACTATCTGTTTAAGGTAATTACATGCAAGAATGAAGTTTATATACATGTAAAATTGTACAGCAATGACATGAATTGATAAGTTGTTAACTGTATCATCAATAATTGAAATATATTATGTCACTAATTAATGTCATGATATACATGGGTACATGTTATTCTAAATAAATCCCATGCATGATGTACATTTATACCGGTATGTAGTTAACTGCATGTGTATATACATACGTAGTTGTCAAAATAATTGACGAGCGAAAAATGTGCATTAATATTGATAATTAACGCAGTCATCAAATTTTATTTATGAAAATAGAAATGGTGCATGCTATGGTATAAATTCAATGTTTAATTTACATTTTTATGTAGAATACTGCAGATTTTCATTTCAAATTTTTGATAGTCCAGCTAAAAGAGAGGATTATATACTCAACAAAAAAAGAAAGGTTAACATATCTCCTGGGCGAATACCTGTAAATGAGTGAAAACAAAATTATGTTTGTGCAATATTAGAAAATGGTAATGTTTTACACTACAAAATCCAAGGGGGTTACCAAAATCATTCAAGTCTGTATTAGCGAAAGAGCTGCAGGAGGTTTTTTTGCGACTAACTTGTATCTTCGCTTGAATTTCATAAACATTCAAACTGACAACTGTTTCTTAGATCCTTAGGACTTAGAAATCACCGAATCTTGCTATCTATCAACTTTATCATCATGTCCCGTTTGTCACAAGTACAGAGAGAAAGGGCTGTAGGCATGATCCAGGCTGGGGAGTCTCGCCGTCGAGTTGCACGGCATTTTGGTTGCAGTGTTAAGACAATTTGCCAGTTGATAAGTCGTTTAAACCAAACTAGGTCAACATCCGATCGTCCCCGAAGCGGCCGACCCCGTAAAACGACCGCCAGGGATGACCGTCGTATACGATTGATACACTTGCGCAATCGATTCGTAACCGCAGTAGAGACTACAAGGACATTGTTTGGTTGTCGTGTGTCTCCCCTAAAAGTCCGCAACAGATTGAGGGCCTACCAATTGAAAGCGCGGCGTCCAGAGTGTGGAGGCGACGAGGGGAGCGTTTTGCGAACTGCTGCGTCACAGAACGGGACCGCTTTGGCGGCGGAAGTGTAATGGTTTGGGGTGGTATTTTTGGGGGACTCGTATCAGGCTTGTTGTGTTAAATGGCAATTTAACCGGCACTCGATATCGGGACGAAATTTTAAGACCAGTGGTTCTGCCATTCTTAAAACGCCATGGCGTTGGCGCCATTTTTCAACAGGATAACGCACCAGCGCACACCAGTCGCGTCAGCAGAACTTTCTTGCAGCAGAATAACGTACAGGTGTTAGATTGGCCATCTAATTCACCTGATTTGGCACCGATTGAGCATGTCTGGGACGTCCTTGGGCGACTTGCAGGAGCTGGCCCAAGCCTTGATCGCTGAATGGAACAACATCTCTCCTCGAATTATCCGCCGGTTTACGAGTTCCATGCGATGACGCTGCAATGCTGTTTACTTCGCAAACGGTGGCCATACCCGTTACTAATGTAGTTACCTTTGAAATTGACCCCAACGTCCTTTACAGTCAAATAAAATCAACTGAACGCAAAGTTTTATAATGAACCATGACTGCAGTTTTATTAGAATTGATCAATTACTTTATTCGTACATGATTGGTAAGGATTTATGAAGGGGTTAATTAATTAATCACAGAATAAAGTAGTGTTACCTTTCTTTTTTTTGTTTAGTATATTTGTGTAACTGGAACCACAATGCTGCCATCAAAATTTGTTAGTCACAGATGGATGGAGAATGTACCTGTAGCCGAGAGAGCGGTTGAATTGCTCCCTAAACTCAAAGTTTATGTGCAGAAATGTGAATCACATGTTATTAATAAACCAAACTACAACTCATATGAGGCTATCAAGGAAGGTGTAAATGATAAACTAATAAAAGCAAAGTTGGAATTCTTTCTGTTTGTTACCAAACAGTTGGCAGGTTTCATGGGAAATTTTCAAACTGATCGCCCTATGGTCCCATTTCTGTACACAGAACTCCAACGCATTGTGAAAGCTATGCTTAAGCAGGGTTTGAAGGAGGAGGTCATTGACGGTGTTTCAAGTTTGACATCAATAGATCTTGATGTAACTGACACACATCTTCTACATAACAAAATAGAAATTGGTTTTGCTGCTGTTAGATCACTGAAAAATGCAAAAAAGAAACACAATTTAAGTGACAGACAAGTAATGAATTTTCGAATGGAATGTAAAAAATGCATTCTTGAACTTGTGAAAAAAGTGTGTGACAAAAGTCCTTTATCCAAAAATTTAGCAGTACTGAATCCCAGAGAAATGGTTAAATGTAATAAATCTGTAAGCATATGCTTTTAGAAACGTTAGTCAGTCTCAACAGGATTCATGAAAATGAATGTGATACTTGTGTCCTTGAATATACAACCTTTTTGGAAGCCATTCCTATCATAGGGTCAGACCTTTTCAATCCATTTTCAGAGGATTCAAGACTTGCTTGATGTCTTCTACAGTTTACACATGGGAAAGCCAGAATATATCAACATTTTCAGAATTACCAAAATGATACTTCTGTCGTCTCATGGACAAGCTTCAGTCGAACGTGGCTTTTCTGTAAATGCAAAGGTTGAAACTGAAAATATGAAAGATAAAACAGTAGTTGCCCAAAGGCTAATTTGTGATCATGTCCACGGTGTAGGAGGTGTTTTAAATGTGTCTGTTACAAAAGATTTGTTAGTTAGTTGTCAAGGGGCCAGACATAGGTATATGGAACATCTTGAGAAGGAAAAAGAGAAAGGAAGGACACAGGAACAAAGAAACAAAAGAAAGTTAGCAGAAGATGAACTTGAACACCAAAGAAAAAACTAAAACAAGCACAAACAGATGCACTTTCTCTTTTTCAATCTGCAGATACTTTATCAGAAAGAGCAGAAAAGGAGTCTAACTTAAGCTTCATTTCACATTCAAATTCTTTACGTGCTAAAGGACGAGAAAAAGAAATGTATGCAAAAGAATTGGAAATGAAAGTGTTGGAATGTGTTAAATCCTTTAAAGAAATTAAAGAATCCTCTCATGTATAAACAGTAAAACCATATAGCTGTGTAAACATGTTGTGAAAATACAAAAAAAATATTTGTTTTCTTATGTTTTAGTTCTTAATTATAGTTTATTTCCCTGAAATATGCAGAAAAATGTCCTTGAAAAGTCCTTGAATTTCATGGAAAAAATTCCTGGAAAGTCCTTAAATTTGAAACCTGGAAGTCAGTATGAACCATTTAAAAGGACACGCAGTAACCGTATACGGCAGATTAAACTCGTTCACTAATTTTGCATATCCGCTATCTTGGTTTTTAAATATATCTTAAAAGTTATGGCAAGAGAACAGAGAACGGGAACGTTCTTAAAATTAACAAGGCCGGGCACATTTTCACCGGGCAAGTACTACACCTGACACCGTTCCTAATGCATTGATATATAAAATAATCCATTCGTTATTTTCCCAGGTTCCCACGAGAATCACAAACTGAAGCGGTAAGCGTTATATCATCTTTTTCGTCATGTTACAAAATGGCCGTTTTCGATGAATTTGGATGACATTACTAGGTTGTATTCTTCGAGAACGGCAAGTTTCACCGTATGTAATATACAGAACTGACTCGATATTTTCATATTCCAAAAACAAAACCGTAGGAGTGGCGGATTTAAAGGTTCCTGATGCCTTTGAAATGGTCAATAGGGCGAGAAAGGTCAAGCGCGAGACTTCACGAGATCCAACGAGAGTTTGCGTTCTAGAGATAAACAAACCGCTGATCAGTTGTCAGAGCAAGCGTGGCATTCCAACTCTCCTTTACTGTCGTTTGTTGACTTTTGTTTCTTTCTTCTGGTTGGCTTTAGGGGATTGGTTTTGTTGCTCATTCTTAAAATTGGCAACCTTGAGATATTGGATGAAGAGGTTTCCCTGTTGTCGTTTCCACCAATACTAACCGTAGAACTAACTGTAGAAGTTTGTACTTTGTTCGAATCTTAGGGGTTGTATATTGTGTTGTTTTTTGGGTCACTGTTTGCCTCTTGATCCATGATTGCTTCCATGACCCCTGCAGGCTTTCCTTGTATAGGTGAACTGGCTGAGCCGATTAGCTATCTTGCTGTCTCTTTTACTTCAGTAAGGCTGAAGTCTGTGAGTTCGCCGTGGTGTGTGGATTCCAGGTTATGTACTTCATCCTGTCTGAGGTTATCTGTTTCCTCTTCCACCATACCGGACATGAATTTTGGTTGGTTTGTGAGTTCTCTGCAGGATATACAGTTATATTCCGTACTGTTGTCGCCGCTATAAAAGTCTTCAAGTATGGTATCAAAATTCTCACATTTGTAGTGGTTCCATCGCTTACAGGTGTCACACTGTATGCCCTCATCGGTAAAGTTTTCACAGTGATGACATGTCTCGATATCTATATCTTGCTCACTGCTCCTTGTGGCATTACCGGGATTGTACTCGACAGCTAGAACATCTTCATCGATGATGGAATTGCCAGATAATTCATCTAAACGAGTCATGTCTGCTATGCTCTTTTCCAGGTATCTATCTATAACACCCGCAATCTGTTTGTCTAGATGTGTCATGCCGGGTTTTTCTTTGATGTTTTTTACCATTTCGGGTAGTATTTCATCGTGGAATAGGGAAGCATATCGACCATTAATCAGGAGGGAAGATTGGGTGTGGTACATGTTTATAGCAAACTTCTGTCTTTTCCCTGGTGCCCCTGAGTTGAGTCTGTTGCATACTCTCACAATTAGTTCTGGGGAGTTGCCCTTAGCATCTGTGATAGTTTCAATTTTTACAGCAATTTGGTACTTGTTAACAAAGTTTGTGTCACTGAAGGATTTGAGTAGTTCATACTTAAGCATCTGCACTGCACTCAAATTTGTACTGATTGCCGCCGTCTTTTGGGATGATCTTGAGGAGGGTCTTACTGCAATCATCTCTCTCCTTTTGTAGATATTTGGCTTTGTTTAGTGAGTATGTCCTAGTCCTCTCAATTGTGGGGAAGTCTCTTGATGTAGAGACTGATTCTACTATTGTGCCTCTGGGCTCCCTAATTGCCACCGCCATCTTTGACATCTTCTCGTCCGTGCAAGAGAGAGAATTGTTTGGGAGGTTATGTGTTTTGAAGTGTTAAAAATACTTGTACAATATAAAGATCGATCAATGTGATGACAATGTGAGATAGAAATCGATAGCAATCAATCAGCGTGATGACAATGTGTGACTAATAAAGGGGAGTAATCAGCAGGTAAAATGATCAAGTAGGATGAATGGTAAAAAAAATCAACAGCATATAAACGAACTGTCAATAGAAAAGAACTTGGAGACAGATGAATGACTGAGTGGGGTGACACGTTAAAATCAAAATGGCGTCTCCATTGTCCAACACGGCCCGGGGTAAGGCCGGTAATTTTTGTTTTAAGAGCGGACAGGTGGTGAGGCTGAAATGTTTAAGATACACTCGGTATAGTTCAACAGTATCTTTGTTTACCACAACCACTAATATAAAGTCTTGGCAATCTTCACAAAAGCAATAAAATCGATAAAATCTTGAGCTCTTGCCGATGCCAGTATGAGGTACAGAAGTTATCATGTGAACGTACGTGAAGTGATAAATCTGCTGTTTTTATCCCCTCATTGTTGTCACGTGATTTATTTTCCTTGCCAGTTTTTTTCTGTTTGTGTGCACTTCTGTTCAGCTTACATTCCCTCTACATGTTATATTGTGTGCTCACTGCTACTAAACAGCTAAAGTTTTTACTAATATGTCACAATCCCTAACGTTGATCTTAGTAGAAAATTGATATGGAAAAATATTTCGTTTGATTTTCTCATTATTATGAGTCAAGGTCTCAAGATGATCCAAAGTTTAAATTTCACATTTGAACTTAAATTATAACATAATTGTGGATCTAAATTCATAGGTTGATTTGAAAATAACGATATAGAAAATTCGGTCATTCTGATAACAATGCCATTTATTAACAGGAAAAAACCTTAGCTAGTAACTGTTTAGTCAGATTTTTCAGTGACACTGCTAAGATAAAGGTATCAATTTTACAGGAATTTGGCTCAATGAAAATGGAGTCGGAATTGATTGAGATCAAATGTCCTTTCAGTGCGAGAAATATGACTATACCAGAAGCCATAACATCGATCAAAGGATTTTGTTTAGGTAAAAATAAAAAGTAATAACTTTTGTTTTTCTCGAGGTGTATGAAATCTGATGCTTTTAATCAGTTGTCATAAGAAATACTTAATATTGGTTCTATATTGCTCGCAAAGTTGTAATAATTGGTCATTTCTCTGATTCCAGATTTCCAGATACATCAAGGAAAACAACTTTACCATTTGAAGGAGGACCACACCTACTATGATCAAGTCCAGGGACAGCTTCACATCCTGAAGAAGTCAAGTTGTGACTTTGTCGTTTGGACCACCAAAGACATTGATTGCAATTGTCAGGGTTCTTCAAAATGCAGGGTGGACCTCAAACATAAATAAACTTTTGGACTTTTATCTCACGAAATTAATTGTATTTCTTCAGCAGTAAGTTTGAAAAACTAATTAGTCCCTCTATGCTTTTGTAACATAAAGATTTTGACAAAATAATGTTAAATAATAGAAAATGTACCCTAATCATCATAATTTTTCATCATTGCAATTAAGACCGGGAAACCCCCATTATAGAAGAGAATCTCCGGAATCATGCCCAACCTTTTATATTATATAGATGATTCCTGATGTAACCGTACCGATTTAAAGGAAACTAGATGATAGAAAACTCATCTGATATGATAAAGATTAGTTTGACAGAAATTTATTTTAAGGTTACGAAAACTTAGAGAGGCTGAAAATATACTAACTACAACTATAGGTAAATCAATTCCTCATCTTGTCCCTGAGATTGATACAGATGTTACATAATTTATTCATATTTAATTACAACTATTAGTTCTAAAGTGAAAGCTAGTCAATCTACAGGCAAACTATGCCAGGACAACAAAATGTATATGCCTGTTACAAAATGGCATACAAATTCAATTTAAAATGTGAAGTATTTAAAACATTTCATCACCACAGTACACATTATTAAGTTTACTTGAATAGTTTTAAATTATTCCTGGGGAGAGAAATGTTCAGCCATTTCAGCAATCATTGGCTCCTGAATGTTAACTAACTATGAACACCCTTGAAAAAAAATTGTACTGATGTGTCTAAACTGCTGAGGTATGTGGGAAAGAATTTCAAAGTTTTTGATTCTCTCATTGACTCTCTCTACATGAATTCGCGACCTAGCAATCTTCCGGCACACTTGGACCTCTGCAGGTGTATACTGTCCTTTGTCCTTTAAAAACGGTGGAATGTTCAGGACACTTTGGGGTAGTAAAGGGTAAATAGTAAAGCGCTTATCTGCAAATATCATATCCCTTGGAGATAACTGAGCAAGCATGTTGCTGTGCTCTACAATGCCAACATCAGATGTGCTGCCAGGGTACAATTTACTTACATATCCTACAGCTCCATTTGGAGCAACACCTGTAACAGACTTTACAGTGTGTCGGTTTTTGTATGAGCTGTAAGTCTGGGACTGGGCTTTCATATCAAGGCCACGGACATCTTGTGTCACTTCAGTGGCATCAATAACTAGACGACAGCTACTGAAATCCCCAAAACTAGAAGGCATAGATGCTTTACATTTAAGTACTGAAGGGATATTATTTTCCATCATACCCTGAAAAAAAACCTCATGTAAAGTAAAGATATGTGTGGTCAGGATGTTGTGTATTGTTGATTTACTCGTGCAAAAGCGCTCAGCAAGGTCAAGGAGAGGGGTATTCATCTTCAGTTTCATCAGGCACATAAGGAGCTGGTCTGATCTTGAGATGGAAATCGGGGTCCATCCATCCTCATAGTTTAGAGGAAATCTTTTCAATGTTGCATCAATGATGAGAAATTTCTCTGCCTTCAGTGATGTGTACATCAGCATCTACAGATAATGCATTTCTATGTAAAATCTTGTAAAAAAGTTTCAGGTTGTTACTTAATAGATCTTTCATTTAACAAAAAGGTGCAACTCTATTTTGATGTTTCATTACTTAATAGATCTTTCATTTTATACGAAGATGTAACTCCATTTAAATGTATCAGGTTTTATTAGAATAAATCAATATCTTATTTCATTAAATTTTGTGAGAAAAGATTAAAATGTTTTATTTGATCAAGTGTAAATGGGTGTTTCTTGGACTTCAGATCTGCTATTTCTCTCTCAAGATCAGTAACATGTACTTGCAGTTCCTGAATTAAACCATTGATTATGTTACAGGTACCATCCTGTACAATACATTATTCAAGACATTAAAAAATGCAAATTGAATTTTTATTATATTACAATACAATGGAGAAATAACTTGAATGTCATCGAGGCTTGCATGTACTTCAAATTTCATGTATCAAATAGTATATTGTTTTATCTTGATGTAAAAAAGATCTTATCAAACATATCCTTTGTGTAATATGTACAGAATAAGGAGACTTGTTAAAAGTTATTGGATGAAGAAAGACATTCAACTTAACCAGGTTCTTGATTTCTAAATACACTTTATGTACCTTTATCTCTTCTACAAGAGACCAATATGACCTCAGGTATTCATGATCATTAGGCACTTTATGCAGATCTTCCTCCCCAACCACAGTAGTATTTTCTGTACAAGAAGTACTCGCTACCTCAGCTGAACTAGTGTCCACTCTTTTTGGTTTCCTGTGATAAACATTTATTTTGAACTTAGTTTTAAATCTGACTTTAAAAAAACTTCTTTCATAACTCAACATTGTTATCTTCATCAGACTACATTGACTACAGAGGTGTATAATACTAATGCTAGCCAGGAACTCAACTCATATTAACAATTATTTGTGTTAATGTTCAGCTACTACATTTAACATTAAATTAGGCATGAGACCTGTTAATAAGAATTATAATAAAGATGTACATGTTATACATGTGTAATATGAACATAGAGAACACAATCTTAAAAGTGTTTTGTTATTTCTTAAAATAATTTGTCAAATTTTTAAGAAAGGTCTGATGTATTATCGTGTCTGTTGTCCAGTCGATTTCAAAATTAATGTTTCAGACATTTTTATGGAAATATAGCAATTAATTGTGAATTCTTTATGACACCTTGAAATTTTATTTGGATCTTGGTAATCAAAATATTCCCCTTGGTTCCAAGGAAACAAAGTGGGACCATTCTCCTTCTTCCCATATTTAAAATGGAAGCTACAGATTCGGTCTGCATCAGTTACTTTCCTATCGCTCCTCCTAAAAGAGATATTGATGTATCCATGTGATCCAAGGCAGATTTTGTGTAGGAAAATTACCACGCCCACTCCAGGATTACTCCACATAATTCCAATCACACAATAATTAAAGTATTAAGGTTTGTATTTGATTGATATAAGAAGCATTTAAATTTAATGATTCGCTGATCATAAAGCGATGCCTTAGAGACGTGTTTCAGGTACTACATGCGTAGAGTTAGTTCAATAGATCGTTGATGAGTCATTCAACATGATTGTTTGTTTACAAACCTGCATAATTTCTCCCACTGCTTTACCCGTGGTTTAGGGAATCTAAAACAGCTACATGTCTCTCTCAAACTCTGGTGATTGCATCCCGTTACAAAACACAACATTACGCTGTTAAATATTTGCGATTAAATCTGCCGCCGGTCAAACATGGCGTAGAAAAGTCACGTGTTCAGTTTGTATATATCCAGTCCGTGACCCGGAAGGGACGCCATTACGAGACTTTCTCGCCCTATAGGCCTAACGCATTTGTGCTCAAAATCTGAAGAGGCCAGCAACGGGGCAACTTGGCTTATAACTTGCAGGAACGGTATGACGAAAAAGAAAATCATTCACAGGTGTTCTAAACCGGTGTCACCGTTCAACCGTTTCCCACATAATAATTAGATTACTGTAAGGCCATCCGAGGAACATTCACAGCCTACGTTTATAAAATTATAGAAAGTCTAACATAGTTCAAATGTAAATGTAATTGACGAATCTATTTTGAAGTTGTCGCATGAATAGCATAGCATGGGACCACACATCGAAAATATCTTTTTGTCGTGTTTTCCCTCGTGTTTTCATTCTTTTACCCGGAGGTCCGAGACACAAATTTGCGTAAAATATGCAAACTGACCTTTTGATTGAGTAATAGATTTGTTACTAACGACAGAGACGTCTCTGCTAACGATAGCCGAAATCACTTCAACCTTAGGTTTTTCAATTCTTCCCCGAAATCACATTTATCTAGGCATGAAACACCATACAAAGGCAAAACTAAAATTTATTCGCACGTAGGAAAGAAACGAAAATAGATGCAGTATTTTTAGTCTATATGGTCTATGTTTCGATAATACAATTACTACATCGAGAACCATTACAATAACGTTCAGGTCAGCACATTCAGTAAACAAGTTTTAGTGAAAAATATATTTACCTTGTCGTAAATCAATGCAACTTTTAATAACATATTGCAAAAGGTACTGTTTAAATGATTTCAGTATTATACGCCACTTTGTGGTTTTCCCGACCTATACTGTATATCAGCAAAATGCAGGACTGTTATAAGGTGTTGATATTTATATATTAACTTACTGTAGGATTTGTATTGGGAAGTAAGACACTGTAGCTAAGTCATGGTTCTGTAGTAGATCAATTAAATAGGCTAATTATTACTGGTGATAGGCGAGGAGTGCAGTAGCTCAGGGTTTGTAGAGCATGTGGTGTAAAATATACTATTAGACGGAACGGGCGTAGCTTCCATGATAATTAAACTTATGCAATTGCCCATTCGGACAGTGACTGTAATATCTTGTTTGCTACCCACGTGGAACAATCAACTCATAAGAAATGGCGTCCAGGTGATACAACTGCTTTTATTAACCTCCACGACAGAAGAGCTAACGCTCAGGGTTATACTAAATACCCTACAGTAACACGTACCGGATTGATCCATATATCACACTCCTCCCTCTTTAAAATGTCAAGTTCAATATTCAAATTACACAAAATCTCTGTTGATTATTGTTAACCAGTCTTTGGTCTTCTGAACTGAAAGAAACGATAATTCAACATTCACTGCAAATACTGTAATTAAAAGAGATCTCAATCACCAACACTTATCACTGTCAATGATATGGCTAATGGCCAACAAACAAATTCAACTTTTGTGGGGGCTGACGGTTCCTAGGTGGATTACGACGAACGACCGGGCTAGTGCTCGACGCAACGGGTGTCTGAAGGTCACTCGTCGACGATTCCAGCTGAGGAGTTGGAATCGGTGCTACGACTGCTGAGGCGTCAGGTAAAGAGATGGGCACCTTAAGTGTTTCAGGTTCCTTAGACGGTATTGGAGAACGCGAGAACGTCTCTGGTAGTACCACGGGTGTATCCACTTGCGACTGGTTTGAACCCGAATTAGACACCACGGATAAATCGTCAAATAATGATTCCTCCTCTGACGATAAGATATGACCAACATGGGTGTAGCGAATGTTTGGTCCTACCCGTACGAGATAAGTATGAGGACCTAGCTGTCTCACTATCGTACCTGGCATCCACTTTTCCTGACCACCCCTGAAATTCCTCACCCGCACTGTCTGTTTCGGTGAGAATGTTCGAACCCGAACTCGCCCTTTGTCATGTTGTCGGTTCTGCTCAGCTTGCTTCCGTTGAACGCGATTTCCAGTGTCAGGTTTCAACAACGAGAGAGGTGTGCGTAGCTGACGCTGAAGAAATAATTCAGCTGGTGATACACCCGTAACAGTCTGTGGAGTAGATCGATACTTCAGTAAGAAGTTACTGAGCCTATGCTGAATTGTATATTGTTCATCACCATCAAAAACCTACTTTTGAAGCGTTTGTTTCAAGATTTGGACTGAGCGTTCCGCTGCTCCATTTGAAGCTGGGTGATAGGGCGTTACTAGAGTATGCTTGACCCCGTTCCGTTTCATGAACTGTTCGAACTCAGTTGAGGTAAACTGGGGGCCATTATCAGAGACAACCTCTTCAGGTAGGCCATAAGAACTGAAGAGTGACCGAAGGTCTTCGATAGTCCTCTCAGGAGTAGTGGTTGTCATATTAGTCACCTCAACCCACTTAGAGTGACTGTCCACAACCACAAGAAAATATCTCGTCTTTCTCCGCAAAGTCTATGTGGACACGCTGCCAAACATGAGTAGGCCATGACCAGGAGTGAAGGGGTGCCACCAGGGGCATTTTCCTCGTAGCCTGACATGCATTAAAGGCACTGACCACTGTTTCGATGTCTTTATCCAGGCCAGGCCACCACAGATAACTCCGGGCTAGAGATTTCATCCGGCTCATTCCAACATGCTGTTCATGTAGTTGGGCCAGAATACGCTCACGATAGGCTTGTGGGATGATTACACGCAAACCCCACAACACACAACCCTGCTCAGTAGACAGTTCATTCCTGCGCTGATGAAATGGTTGCAGGTCGCGATCTGACACATAATTAGGCCAACCTCGCAGTGTATAGTCAAGTACCTTCAACAGCACTACATCACCTCTCGTCCCCTTCGCAACGTCCTCAGATGTCACTGGTAAGTCATTCAACTGAGTGAAGTGGTAGACCTCCAATTCCTCCGACTTCCCGTCACTTTTGACAGGCAACCGCGAAAACGCGTCTGCATTGGCATGATGTTCGGCCCTCCGATACTCAATATCGTATTGATACGCGGACAATATAAGAGCCCATCACTGCATCCTTGTGAAGTGACGCCCATACAAATACTTGTGAAACTTCCGGACACCGAACACCAGACCCAACGCTTCCTTCTCCACCTGAGCGTAATTCTTTTCACTCGCCGATAGAGTTCGTGACGCGTATGCAATGGGACGCTCCTCTCCGTTGTCACAAATGTGGGAGATCACAGCTCCGACCCCATAAGCAGATGCATCGCACGCTAACCGTAGCGGCTTGTTCATGTCGTAATGAACCAACATGCGATCACTTGACAACTGGTCCTTACACGACCGAAACGCGCACTCGCACTGTAAGGTCCAGTTCCAGGACTTATCCTGTCGCAAAAGCTCGTGCAAAGGCTGCAACTTGGTCAACAGATTCGACATATACTGACCATAATAGTTCAAAAGTCCTAAAAATGATTTCAGTTCAGACACATTTGTCGGACTTGGCGCGTTCTTGATCGCTTCGATTTTCGCCTCAGTGGAATGGATTCCCTCGCGATCCACCATATTACTCATATACTCGACGGTGTCCTCCATGAACTTACACTTGTCCTCGCGTAGACGGACGTGGTGCTCCTCGAGTCTACGCAACACTTCACCTAAGATCTTGATGTGTTCACTGTCGCTTGGTGCCGTAACCAGGATATCGTCGATACGACACATGGTATGCGGTACTCCCTGCAATATCTGATCCATGACTGACTGAAAGATAGCGGGGGCCGATGCAACACCGAACGGTAACCGATGATACCTGAATAATCCAGGGTGTGTGGTTATGGTTAAATATTTCTCTGAGGCCTCGTCTAATGTTAACTGCTGGTACGCCTGCGATAAATCCAACTTCGTAAACTTCTGACCACCGGCCAGCTGTGCAAACATGTCTTCCACATTCGGAAGTGGATACTGTTGTTCATCCAAGCACTTGTTTACAGTCACCTTGAAGTCGCCACAAAGGCGTATTGACTTATCGGCCTTCGGCACAATGACAACTGGAGTCGCCCAATCGCTTTGTTCGACTCGCAACACAATGCCTTCATTTTCAAGTCTATGAAGCTCCTTCTCTAAGGCTTCCTTTAGGGAAAAAGGCACCACCCGGGCCTTACAGAAAATGGGCTGTACATCCGACCAAACCTTTACTAGAGCCTTAAATTTCTGTATCGTTCCCAGACCTTTCTGGAACAGCTTGTGATGCTTGACCAACAGTTCCTTGACCGACGTATCAATGCGCTGCGACTGCACTGACTGGGTCACAGTAAATATACTTGGCCAATCGAGCTTGATGTGGCTTAGCCAGTTCCGACCCAACAACGAAAGACGGTTGCCACATGCGACGCGCAACAACAAGTTATGGCTCTGATTTCCGTATGTCACTGGAACGGTTACCTCACCGCGTAATGGCACGTTCACGCCACCATAGTCTTTCAGCTTGACCGTGGGCTTTTGCAAGGACAATTGCGAGAGATGATCAGTATACACCTTCTCCGAGCAAATAATGACCGCGGCTCCTGTGTCAATTTCCATCTAAACTGGACAACCGTTCAAATCGAGGTTCACCTTATAGCCCTTATCAACACTAGCGACATTATATAGGCCATATAAGAACTCATCATCCTTGAGTTCCTGTGCCTCGAGATACTTAGTCTTACTAATGTTAGTACCGCTTACAGGCCCTTTTGACCTTTTGGTTGGACATTTTTTTCCAATATGTCCCTCTTTCTGACACACATAACACTGCGCATGCAGAAACTTACAGTCTGCTGGTATATGTTTTCCACCACAGCGAAAACACCTTTTACCTGAGTCACTGTTGGTTCCCTCTGCCTTGTCCGAGTGTGATCTTTCAGTACCCCAGTACTTTGATTTCCGAGGCTTGTACTTCTGACCTTTGTTCACAACATTGACTGAACCAATGGCCGGCTGCGACATTAACTCAGTGTTCTTTGTCGCCATCTCCATGGCTAACGCGATTTCATTAGCCCTGGCTAGGTCCAAGTCTTTCTCAGCCAACAGTTTCTTTTGTATGACCTCACTCCGTAATCCGCATACTAGTCTGTCCCTCAAGGCCTGATTAAGGAAGTCCCCGAACTCACAATACTTTGCCAACTTCTTTAGGCTGACTACATAATCAGAAACTGATTCCCCCTCCCTCTGTTTACGATTGTGAAATTTAAACCGTTCTCCTATCACGAGTGGTTTGGGGGAGTAATGTCTAGTTAGTGCTGCCTTCAACTCCTCATACGATTTGGTACTGGGCAGTTCTGGGGTGAGAATGTTCCTAAGCAAAGCATATGTTTGCAGACCTACTACCGCTAGAAACACAGGGACCCGTTTAACGTCATCTGTATCATTCGCGGCAAAAAACTGTTCCAGTCTCTCAACGTAACAACTGAAATCCTCTTTGCCCTCTGCGAATTCGCCGATATGGCCTATTTTCGCCATGGTGCTTTCGTTCAAAACACAGAGTCAATCTTACCACAAGTTCCGTGCCTCGTCGCCACTGTAATATCTTGTTTGCTACCCACGTGGAACAATCAACTCATAAGAAATGGCGTCCAGGTGATACAACTGCTTTTATTAACCTCCACGACAGAAGAGCTAACGCTCAGGGTTATACTAAATACCCTACAGTAACACGTACCGGATTGATCCATATATCACAGTGACCACTAGGTGTTAGAGTAATTATCAAGGGCTATTTCCAGTAACAAACCAAGCAGGAGGAATCTCAACCTCGCACCTCGAGCGTTGATGGTTATATTTCAACAATCAGCTTGCAACAAGTGAAGTCCATATAAGAGGATAGCGGGACAGAATCGGTCAAGATGGGATAGATAGAAGCTAGATTCTGGGGATAGTAGAGAAGGGGTTTTGACACCCGACTACACGGCCATAGATTGCTTAGGAGAAGGGGGTTTGGACACCCGACTGCATGGTCATAGATGGCTTAGAGAAGGGGTTTGGACACCCGACTGCACGGTCATAGATGGCTTAAAGAAGGAATTGAGACACCCCAATAGATGGGCCCAAGGTAGCCCACAAGACCAGCTCACAGACAGGTTATACCATGATGGCTTGTATAAGGAGTGGTTATGTTAGTATATACCTAGAAGTACTGTTTTTATACAAGGACAGTTTTGATACAGAGACTGTTTTATGAGACACAATGTGAAGTGGAGTGATTATATGTGTATGTTGATGAGATGTTGCCTTTGTACATGACTATTATTTAACATCTGAATAAACATGACTATTACCAACAGTTACGTGTTGTTACGCCACTGAGTTACATGGCGTCGACGTAGGCATTTGCTATGTGTGCATGGCACTAACGCTGACTAGTCCTATTTCATTTATTTCTGTAATCTGTTTAATTTCAATGAAATTATCAAATAAATAACATTTTCTCTGATTTTGTCCGTAAACTTGCTACATATTAACGATATGCTCATTGAAATGGTGACTACTAACGTTGGCATGAAAGTCCAATCCATTGAATGTGGTAATCCATGCTAAGTTAATGACGTTGCCCTTGTTACTACTAGCCCTAGGACCCTACAAACTCTGCTAGATGTCGCACAAAGGTATGCCGTAAAATAGAAATTTCCGTTTAATGCATCGAAATGCAACATACTTACTTTTCTTGTTACTACTAGCCCTAGGACCCTCAAACTCTGCTAGATGTCGCACAAAGGTATGCCGTAAAATAGAAATTTCCGTTTAATGCATCGAAATGCAACATACTTACTTTTCGAAGCACATGTAGAAATTTCAATTGGATGATTAACAGCAATCCACTTCATATAGTCGATAAGGCGGTACACTTAGGAGTACTTCTCTCTTCCAACCTGAAAAACGCCAACGCCGTTGACAACGCTTGTAAGAAAGGCCGTAACATGTTGCACTCAATCACGCGCATGGGAACCGACTGTGCTTACACGAAACCACTTACTCTTGTTAGCATATACAAGAAAGTTATATTTCCGTCCATGTTATATGGATGCGAATTATGGAATCACTTAACTAAATGCGATATCCGAAAGCTAGAGACGTTTCAGCATTATGCAGTAAAACTTATGCTTAATCTAAGGAAATCCACTCGATCGGATATGTGCGAAAGTATACTTCGACTTCACAGGATTCAGTGCGAAATCGAGAAAAGAAAAACTCTACTTTTTACGTTGTATTGTTGGTTGTGCACCAAACAGCATTCCAAAAAGAATTTCCATTCGTAGACTTCTCAGATATACAGATGGACCGATATCAAAGCAAACGGGGTATATCCCTGATATTCTGGCATTATTAACCAAATATGAATTATTATAATGGGTACAGGGTTATATCCAATGTGCAGAATTCCCATCAAAGACTCAATGGAAACTTTTAGTAAAAGGAGCTATTAACATACGCGAAGATCGCTTATTGACCGAGAGAATGAACAGTGATGATGATTTCGTTCAATTTAGATCTGTCCACTCTACCTATAATGAGCCGTATGTCATGCTCAAAACATTGGATATCGACAAAAGAACAGTTCTATTTATTTGCAAAATTTTAACGTGTGTACCTGTAGAACAGTGCAATATATACAAGCTGTGTACAAAACCGTTTCATGACAGCATAAGACATTTTGTTACAGACTGTACCAGCACATTTATTTTGAGAGATACCTTTTTCACTAAACTAGTTGATTATTATGGTGTACAGCCATATTTGATAATATCAAGCCTTTTATCAAAAGGCCTGCTCTAGACAATATTCAAAGGGAAAATTTCGGAATTTGAATTTGACAGATTCTGTAACTGAGGAATTTACAAAAGACTGTGCGTATCTATTGCATAAAACAACAGAAATCTATTTCCATACTGGTGAACCGTGAAACATATTTTGAGCTCAGAAAACTGGTCACCATGAATGATTCTTGATTGAAATATGCGCTTAGCGATCAGGTTCTTCATGTAAATATGTCCATTTCACTTTAAACTTTCTTTTTTTCAGTTTTTGTACTCTCAGCTTTGAGGAATATAGGATGATGATGATGATGATGATGATGATGTGTAATTTTCCATGAATATCTCGATCGAAATTTTGAAGTTGGGTCAAACACTTCGCTGGATTAGACACTCCTTTACACAGTGCATCATTTGATGCATGTGATAAGCTACCTTAAAGACAAAATCACAGTCCAACCCACTCAGGATAAAGGAAAATGTGGTATGAGTAAATCCACTGTGGCCTAGGCCTCTACGTATACCAACACAACGCGAGATTAACATTATCCAAGGTACGTATAGACAAAATTTACAGCAGAGCAAATCTAGAGAGGACCTTAGCCGCAGGGAGCAATATACTTTCTTGTATTCCTTATCACTACTGTCTTCGTTAGGAAGGAAATGTCAACACCTGTAAAGAAGGGCTGGTATTAATAATACCCTCCACGACTTCGTTGCTGAAAGCAAAAGGAATAATAACATTTCTCAGGTTGCACTTTCGGTTTCTATTTTAATGACCAATCAGCGTAAGCGATACATCAGTAATGAGTTTAAGCCAATCAGAATAAGGTTCTTATTGAGGTTCAAGGTTGTAATCCCACGAAAGTATTCTAGTCCATTAGCCGTGTTCGCTACTCTTCTTCAGCGGCGGTGATCCTGACTCTGTGTATATTATCCAATGAAAACTATTCTTATATATATTTTGTTCCATTAACTGTTGTAAAAGTGTTATGAGTGGTCCCTGCTGATGTTCAAAGAAGAAATATGAGCTGAATATAAGCTACGGCTTGAGTCAAATGACGATGAGGACATTAAAGTTATGGGTTCACAACAGAAGTTATAATGACACAGGTAAATAAAAAGAAAAAAAATGGAGTTTCGATGGTGCAGTAGTGACCAATTAGACAACTAGTTGAATTTTGGGAGGCCAAGGATGCACTGGAAATCTCATAGCAAAAATATTAATGCTTTTGATCTCCTACATATTGTTGCACAGGAAAGTCATAATTTCTTCTTCTTTATTTTTAAATAACCTGGCATATTGATATGTTTTTCAATCACAGATTGAGATATCTATGTGTTAAGCTACAGTTGCTAAAAAAAAAAAACAAAAATGAAATATGTTGTCTACAGCACTCTTCACACAAATTGATAAGTAATACCACTATTTAACAGGTTGGGTACGATTCTGGTAATAGGCAAGTCAAGCATTTGAGTGCTTGGTTACTTTATTGTGAAAGAATAGGGAAAATACCCATTCCTGTCATGTGCCCTGATCAGGAATCAAACCCAGGCCTTTGGCATGGTAACCAACTGCATCTACCAACTGAGCCAAAGAAACGTGCTCTGTCAGCTGAGTGACACAGACTGTACTTTAACAATGTACAATTCTCACCGACCTGCGCCTTTCACACTACTCTTAATGACCAACTTCAGGAAGTTGAAGATTTTGTCATTTCATTAGCTTACATGAAGTACAGGACAAAGATGATTAAGAAAGGGAAACTTTAGCAAACTATAATAAAGACAAAATAGATTGAGAAGGAGAGAACTAATCTTTATTATTGTTTATCAATAACATATATAGCCCTCATCAGATCAATTATTGAATATGGATCAGTCATCTAGGATTTTTAACAACCAAAGAGGCAGCAAAATTAGAAAGACGAGGTGCAAGATTCATAACAAAAGACTACAAACCCAGAGAGAAAGAAAGCATGACTAAAATGTTACAAGACATAGACCTTCCTACATAACAAACAAGAAGACTACGTAAATGCCAAATTCAATTATAAAATAATTGAAGGAGAGGTACCATCATTAATCATGTTCCAAAAACAAAAGTGTAGAATCAAGGCCGAAACATACGAGAATTGTGAAACATCCAACATTAACTGAACCCATCTGGAAGACAGTACTGTCTTTCAAACTTGCCCTGGTGATTAGAGCACCTTCTTTCCATCATATTATAGCTCAACTGGGAATCTAAGACGAATGAATACAGGCACAGATATAGCTGTTTTGAAATTAGCAATTTATATAGTATTACAAATTTAGCCCAGGTAAAATAATGGCAATATACTGCCCGGCTAGAGAGAGCTTCTCTTTCGCTTGATCGGTTGAGCGTCAGACTAGTAAGCCAGGGGTTCCAGGTTCGAAGCCTAGCTTAGGCACTAAACTGCATAATGACTTCTGCCTTATCTTATGCTTTAGGAGAGAAAATGGCTAATTTTATTGAAGGCTTTGAAAAAATCCATCATGAAAATGTCTGTCTAGTTACCATCATCCATATTAGTAGTTACATCATTTATAGATTTATAAGTTGGCTTTCTCATCATCTTCATTTATGTATGCCACGTTGCAGTAGATGTAGGGTGTCATAGGCATGCACCATCATGTTACTGACCACTATTTGCCCTATCATTCTACTGCATATACATGTTATAGAGATGGGACAGAGGTTTTCTTGGCTAAATTTGGGTGTTTTGTAGGTTGTAGAAGACACTTTACAGTCTGATTGTACTTTCCCCTCAATTACTCAAATGCAGGTTCATTTGAAATAGCAATTCATAAAGTTCTTAAAAACTTTTGCAACAGAAATGGCATCATCTTTTTAATATGATCACATTTGAGTAACTAATTGATTACTCATATACAAGACTTATTACTCAAATGTGGGATTGTGCTTAATATGTAAAATTTTAACACTGAAAACTGTCTTCAGTAAAAAATACAGTTTAGTGCATTCTGAAGTCTCCTGCTCATGCTTTTACTGTGATTGTCCATTGGGTTACTTGGTCGAGTGTATGATTTATTGAATTATAAACAAATTACACAACACATATTTTGTTTTTGACTTTTTTAAGGAGGGAAGGGAAGGTTGAGATATTTTGCAAATGTACTTTATCCATTGCATATCTTGGTCAGTTATTGTGAATATGCCATTTTGTGTAACTAATTTAAATCAAAGTACTGAAAGGCTAAACGTGTTGAAAAATGTTCACAAATAACCGCAAAGCTATATTACTTTCCCCATACTCCTACACTTTGGAATGCAAAAATTACTAAAATAAGAGAATCAGAGGCTATTTTTCTTAATTTTAAGCGATTTTATATCTTCTTTAATTCTTATTTCAAATTTGACGACAATAATGTGAACAAATAGGTAAAAAAATAACGAAATACACACAACCATATATTTATCGCCAACAAGCCAAATGATTAATAGCTCTATGATGAAGTTGACTAAATAAAACCTTTGAAATACCCAAGATGTTGCAATTACTATCCTATCAATATGAGGATTTAGACAAATCGAAAGGACTTTATACCTACTTCATTATTTTGAATGTATTGCAAAGTAATAGTCCTTACTTATTGTAGTTATATTTGTAGTTGAGGAAAGTAGATAAGGTGTACACAGCATTTCAGATAGGTTAAAGTGTAAGTAATTACATTAAATGTATTTACATGCCTATCTTCCTTGAAGTATCATGGTTAGACTTTTCTTCCAGTAATTATGTCTATAAAGACATAGTTCTTTGAGATTAAACCAGACTTCCATATATATACAAAATTTACAATATTTTCACTATAGCTACTACTATTTCTGATCTCCAACGCATTAGATAATGTCACCATGACACACTAAATGAATAAATATGTTATGGAAATATTTCATTCTAGTCAATTAATAATTATAAACATGAATATTTTGGGGTTTTTTTTATACACGCTTTGTTTGAAGAAATATTTTCAATTCAAGGAACTTTGATACACATTAACAAACCTTGAGAAATCAGCACAATCAACCTTCATCAAATGAAACTAAAAGACAAAAAATATAAGTTATAACAGAGTCAACATCATGATCAGTACAGTATTAAAAATATATTATTCATAAATCATGAGCACCAAATGTAACTTGCCTACGAAGCGCAAACTTTCTTGAAAAAGTGTCATGGCGGTGGGTGTGAAAAACCTGAAGAAAGTGTCATATCGGCGGGTGTGCGTGCGGGACGAACAGTCCAATTTGGTGACGTCTACTGAGGTAAAGTGATGTTATATATTAAGACAATCTTGCCACAACGACAAGGATTAAAACAAAACTGGTGTTCTGTTTGTAAGTTTTGTTTGTTTATAAGTGCTGTTAGTTGATAATTCAAACCAAGCCCCCAGACTAGCTTCTTATCAACTCGCACGTACAGTATTCTGTACGCTTACGTCATGTCGAGAATTCCGTAAAATACATTGTTCAAAATTTATCAATAGTTCAACCACACAGTGCTTCTTTTTTGAAATATATAGTAATCGTATTGTTATTAAAAGAAATAAACTAATTTTGGGTGCTTTTAAAATAGTGATTTGAAAGATCGCGGCATTATTTACGCAGAAAATTGCCGCTAGAGGGCACTAACTCTTTTCGATATTTCAGCCAATGAGGAGGCCAGGATCGGTGAATTTTGTCTGAAAGGCCGTAGCAATAGGCTATGTGTACTGAGTACGTTTAGCCTAAAAATCATTTCATGACTTACAGTCCCACTCTCTCCCAATGCTTCCTCTCTACTCATTTTCCTATCATTTCTCATCTGCTGAAAGGCGATAAGGCTGTTATAGTGGATGTTAAACATGTTCAAAATAAATAAATAAATAGCTGATATTTATTCTGGTTTCAGGAAGAATTTTTTTGAACATCTTGGATAAGATGATTAAATGTACAAGTTCATTTCCAATGGCTGATTTTAGTGGATTTTTGCATGTGTGTATTTTAGTGGATTTTTGCATGTGTGTATTTTAGTGGATTTTTGCATGTGTGTATTTTAGTGGATTTTTGCATGTGTGTATTTTAGTGGATTTTTGCATGTGTGTATTTTAGTGGATTTTTGCATGTGTGTATTTTAGTGGATTTTTGCATGTGTGTATTTTAGTGGATTTTTGCATGTGTGTATTTTAGTGGATTTTTGCATGTGTGTATTTTAGTGGATTTTTGCATGTGTGTATTTTAGTGGATTTTTGCATGTGTGTATTTTAGTGGATTTTTGCATGTGTGTATTTTAGTGGATTTTTGCATGTGTGTATTTTAGTGGATTTTTGCATGTGTGTATTTTAGTGGATTTTTGCATGTGTGTATTTTAGTGGATTTTTGCATGTGTGTATTTTAGTGGATTTTTGCATGTGTGTATTTTAGTGGATTTTTGCATGTGTGTACAGGTTGAGAACACCATAAAAAACTCAAACTGTCTCAATTTTGGGGAACTTTTGTGTATATTTATCTGACTGAATATGCCTGTATGAAACAAGTTTAAGGATTTATTATATTATGTTTCACCAATAGTTGCATCTCATTATTATAATCAACCTTTGTTTCCATTATTTGAAGAATTTTATTGATTTAGTAGCTTTCAAAATTGATGTCCTTTTTTAGAAGCTTCATTTATTATGGTGGAAAATAGACAAACCATGAAAAAAAATAAGAAACCAAAATTGTTTCTTAATCATATCAAATAGGTGATCTTGACAAATATCTTTTAATGTTAGACAATAGATGAAACCAATAACTATCCTATACAAAAAAAACAACATCACATTTGTTATAGGTACAGAGACATGCAACATCTAAAACAGAGCTTTAAATTTTCAATTAACGCATGTGGACAAAGCATTTTTTGAGAGGAAATGGAACTAACAGATCACATACAATTTCAGGAGATGATATCCTTATCAATCCAAAAGACTTCCCTGATGTTAGCAAGGGAGATGTTTTAGAAATCTACCACCCTGAAGATGAATACAGGTAAAATAACACATATCAATATTGTAATCTATAAACATATACTCAGGGGCAGTAGCTATGAATATTTTCACTTTGATTCTTCACCTTAATACATAGAATGATTCAGTGGTATAATATTTACTGATGCATTGGTGTGTAAGAATGGAGGGTGTTGGATCAGTGTATCAACCATCTGGGAGTTGTATCACAATACAGGAAATTTTACAGAGGTAACATTTCAGAGAATCATTTAGTCTAAGTTAGTGTCTATAACAGAGGTAACATTTCAGAGAATCATTTAATCTTAAGTTACTGTCTTACATGCTAGTTCTGTGTATCTACAAGACTTCAACACAACTGATTTCTTAATATTATGAAACTTAAGATACTTGGTTCAAAAACATCCATTTTGCATGATTATTAAAGTTTGAGTATCTGGTTAGAATACACAATCATCATTATTAGAAATAAATTCTCGTCAGTTTCTTTCTTGATAAACAATATATCATTGATGATGACATATTCATTTCTTCATTCTCCTTTTTCCAGTCGTCTGTTGCTGCAAGTTACTGCTCTCGCAGATGATTTTAATCAGAAAGGTAAAACACTGCTTTAACACTTTTATGAGAAATGATGCACAAAAATACAAATGCATTATATTAAATGTGTTCCAGTTGCTAGAAGTATTCATAAATTGAGAGGATTGTATCTTAATAAGAAAAGTTTGTCTGGGTATAAAGAATTAATATTCATCAGCTGCTGACAGATTCAGTATTAAGTATATACCAGGTGATGCAATAGGGAGGGTCTAATAAGGGAGTTTGATTTTGCTGGTTAGTATGCCTGTAGCCCCGTTGATGTATACCTTGGTGTCATTTGGGAATGTGACATTACTTGCTTTGATTGACCAAAATTTACATACTGGGTGTAGCAATGAAGCAGAAGAAGCTTAACCTTTCAGAACACCTGGTCTTTTTCTCCTTGTACTTATTCAAGAGTCTCTATGTAAATCTTCACTTATTTTTTCCATAGTTTCCTCAGATTTGTGTATTAATTCAGAATCTGTTTCCATGTCAGATAATGCTAGAATGCTGGCAGTGGAAAAGTTATGGTGCAGTGTGAGAATTGAATGTTCCATACATGTAAATATAGGATGTTGGAAGACATAGAAAGTGCATGTTGTTTTATCAACTTTTTTTCTGGCTTAAAATATTAGATATTACTGTTTGAAATACTCGTTATTATTCTTTATTCTCACCATTGTATATTTAAGTGTTTGACAATCTTTTCCAGATATCATAAGCATAGAACAGTCTATAGCTACACAGTTCCAGCTGCGAGCCTATAAAGAAGTGCATGTCAGTAAAGTCAGCCCTAAGGTACTGTTGTTAATGCCACCTGGGGTGGACATCATTGTCACCAACGGCTTTATTTGCATTTACTTCTATCTATAGCAGAGAGAAAATATGCGCCAAATTGTTACACATATATAGACTTATTGAGACAAAATTCATTGTGTTGTTACTTGCAGTGATTATTTTTAAAATGTTGTTACTGTATATGGCCTTATAAGTGTACTGTTCTTAAAAAGATACAAAAGTGATGCACTTAATAAGAATTCTTAAAAAGGGAAAGCTCTTATGTGAAATGTATCACAACATCAAGAAATCACATCACACTTCAAATGTGAAAAAAAGAAATTGCAATCATGTTGATGACTGGTTTGGTTTATAGATGTTAAAAAGTTATTAAATAAAAGGATGAGTATTGCATAGGCTGGTAACCTTTTAAATGGCTTTCATGAACTGTAACTAGATCATTTTCTCAAAAAATGATAATCAGTTGAAGGTTGACATTCAGTAGAAAGACATTTGGTGTTTGTTGAAGGTTGACATTCAGTAGAGAGACATTTAGTGTTTGTTAAAGGTTGACATTCAGTAGAAAGACATTTAGTGTTTGTTGAAGGTTGACATTCAGTAGAAAGACATTTGGTGTTTGTTGAAGGTTGACATCAGTAGAAAGACATTTGGTGTTTGTTGAAGGTTGACATTCAGTAGAAAGACATTTGGTGTTTGTTGAAGGTTGACATTCAGTAGAAAGACATTTGGTGTTTGTTGAAGGTTGACATTCAGTAGAAGGACATTTGGTGTTTGTTGAAGGTTGACATTCAGTAGAAAGACATTTAGTGTTTGTTGAAGGTTGACATCAGTAGAAAGACATTTAGTGTTTGTTGAAGGTTGACATTCAGTAGAAAGACATTTAGTGTTTGTTGAAGGTTGACATTCAGTAGAAGGACACTTGGTGTTTGTTGAAGGTTGACATTCAGTAGAAAGACATTTAGTGTTTGTTGAAGGTTGACATTCAGTAGAAAGGCATTTGCTGTTAGTTCAACATATAAAATTGTAGCCAGTGATGGAGGTTTCGCAATTTTCAACCATTTATTTCTTAGCTATGTAATATTGACATATCACTCAAATTTCATTTGCCTTAATTTAGCAGTCACAATGCTGGACATTAATGAACATTAAAAGTAGGCTTCAGCAGGTATATAGTAGTAGGTTATTTCTAGAAAGAATTCAGTAGATAAATTTGTTATATGTTTAATGTTAGAACTGAAATAGGACATTCTTGACTTTGACAGGATGTTGCGCTTGATCTTGTGGAGCTTCTGTTTAAAGATCAGTACCTCAGTCGCAGTGACATGTGGCGACTACGACATGGCCTTGTCAACACTTGTGCTTATCTTACCAAGAAGATAGAGGATGCCCAGATGAGGTGATATAAACGTGTGACCTCTTCATACTTTGGTGAAGTTTTCCAAATAAAAAAAAACAAGGTTGACAACATTATATGGAATTGCTATCATTCTTCTACATACAAGACTGGGTACTTTATACGTATCTTTAGAAATTCATTTAGACAATTAATTCATTTCATTTTGCTTATTAGAACTGACAGTCATATGATATAGTGTTTTGTTTCTTCAAAGATCATATTAAATGATTACTGTTAATCATGAATTTTATAAACTGTAAATTATCTATAAACCTGCAGGGTTTTCCATAATTTTGTTAGTAGTAGGCTGTGTAGTGAAAGTAGGAGGCTGGCCTGCAGTGTACGTGAAGTCGTGTATGGAATATTATTACAGAACTGGATTGGTGTTGGCGGCCAAATGATAAAAGTAGCTGGTCAAAAAAAATTGGCCGGCGACCAGCTCTTACGGAAAACCCTGAAACCTGTGTACTATTTTGTATTAAGTTTAAGTGTAGTACCTGTTTTTGTTAATGTGCATATATTAACTATCAATGTATGTTGTTTGCAGGGCTCAGGTTAACGAGCTCTGGGCAAAAGGTGATCGTGTGACATGTGGAATGATTACAGAGGACACAAGAGTAAGTTGAAAACTTTCAACTAATATCTACTGGGAATACATTGATTGGGGTTAGGGGGTGGAGGAGGGAAGAAGTTTTATGCCAGATTTGAGATTGGAAAGATAGGGGGTTTCAGGATAACCACTATTATGAAACATGAAATTCTTCAATATTGCTATCAATTGGGGTATTTACATGGTTTTACCTTGTGTATCAAGCTTAGCAGCACAACAAAGGACATAGGTCAAATAATGGTGAGTTCTGTGAAACAAGACATATACCTTAAAACTGATTGTCAACTCCAAAATTTTCCCTGTAACTTAATTCACACCTAACTAAACATTTTTCAAATTCAAATAATATTTCAATGTCATTTTTTATTGGAATTTCATTTTCTTTCTTTTTGTGCTTTTAGCCTACCATCACCAGATAGTCAGTTATTCAAATCTCCCTACATCTGTGGTCAGTGGTCAGTGGTCTGTCAGTAAACAGTTATTCAAATCTCCCTACATCTGTGGTCAGTGGTCAGTGGTCTGTCAGTAAACAGTTATTCAAATCTCCCTACATCTGTGGTCAGTGGTCAGTGGTCTGTCAGTAAACAGTTATTCAAATCTCCCTACATCTGTGGTCAGTGGTCTGTCAGTAAACAGTTATTCAAATCTCCCTACATCTGTGGTCAGTGGTCTGTCAGTCTGTCAGTAAACAGTTATTCAAATCTCCCTACATCTGTGGTCAGTGATCAGTGGTCTATCAGTAAGCAGTTATTCAAATCTCCCTACATCTGTGGTCAGTGGTCTGTCAGTCTGTCAGTAAACAGTTATTCAAATCTCCCTACATCTGTGGTCAGTGGTCTGTCAGTCTGTCAGTAAACAGTTATTCAAATCTCCCTACATCTGTGGTCAGTGGTCAGTGGTCTGTCAGTAAACAGTTATTCAAATCTCCCTACATCTGTGGTCAGTGGTCTGTCAGTCTGTCAGTAAACAGTTATTCAAATCTCCCTACATCTGTGGTCAGTGGTCAGTGGTCTGTCAGTAAACAGTTATTCAAATCTCCCTACATCTGTGGTCATTGGTCTGTCAGTAAACAGTTATTCAAATCTCCCTACATCTGTGGTCAGTGGTCTGTCAGTCTGTCAGTAAACAGTTATTCAAATCTCCCTACATCTGTGGTCAGTGGTCAGTGGTCTGTCAGTAAACAGTTATTCAAATCTCCCTACATCTGTGGTCAGTGGTCAGTGGTCTGTCAGTAAACAGTTATTCAAATCTCCCTACATCTGTGGTCATTGGTCTGTCAGTAAACAGTTATTCAAATCTCCCTACATCTGTGGTCAGTGGTCTGTCAGTCTGTCAGTAAACAGTTATTCAAATCTCCCTACATCTGTGGTCAGTGGTCAGTGGTCTGTCAGTAAACAGTTATTCAAATCTCCCTACATCTGTGGTCAGTGGTCAGTGGTCTGTCAGTAAACAGTTATTCAAATCTCCCTACATCTGTGGTCAGTGGTCTGTCAGTAAACAGTTATTCAAATCTCCCTACATCTGTGGTCAGTGGTCTGTCAGTCTGTCAGTAAACAGTTATTCAAATCTCCCTACATCTGTGGTCATTGGTCTGTCAGTAAACATTTATTCAAATCTCCCTACATCTGTGGTCATTGGTCTGTCAGTAAACATTTATTCAAATCTCCCTACATCTGTGGTCAGTGGTCAGTGGTCTGTCAGTAAACTATTGTCCTTTGGCCGGCATTGTTCAATCTGCCATGTAATCATACATCATAAACAATTTACATTTTAGACATTTTGACTTTGCAAGTTTGTTATCATGATTTGTTGAGAAATACTGGATGAATCTTTCTTAAATTTGATATGTAGGTTCCCCTTGGTCCCTAGTTACATCCATTTGATTAGGGATCTGGTTGACTTTGAAAGTTTGTTATAGCTATTACTTGAGAACTACAGCATGTATCTTTCTCAAATTCATGTGTATGTTTTTCTTGATCCCTTGTTGTGCCTGTTTGATTTTGGTACTGATCAGAAAAACAAAATGGCTGACAGGCAGCCATCTTGGACTAGATCTAGTAAAGATTGTTATCCCTCTTTCTAAGTAGTACTGAATGGATCTTTTAAATTCATACTTACATTCCTTTTGGTCTCTATTTGTGTTGTTAGATTTTTGTGCTGATTAGAAGCTGATCTTTTTTGTAAAGAAATGTGCAAATTTCTGATCATTAAGAGCAAAAACAAAGAAGAGAAGAGAAAAAGGGAAAAGATCCAACTTTCAAAGAGCAAATAAAGATCAAACAATGGTGGGTGCCAAGATCCCTCTAGGATTGCTTGTTACAACAAAAGTTTGTTATCACTATTTCTTGAGTAGCACTGGATGAATCTCTCAAATTTGATATATAGGTTACCCTTGGATCCCAGTTGTGTTCATTTTATTTTAAGATTTATCAGAAAAAGAAGTTCGCAGACAGGCGGCAATCATGGATTTCAACAATGAAAGTTTGTTATCATTATTTCTTAAGTTGTACTGGATGAATCTCTCAAATTTCAATTGTATTCTCCACATAATTCGTAGTTGTGCATGTTTGATTTTGGTACTGTTCAGGGAAAAAAATGGATTTTGCAGCTATTTCTTCAAACAATGGTCTAACTTTGTATTATTAAGAGCAAAAACAGGAAAGAGAAGAGAGAAAAGTAGGAAAAGGTCTAACTCTTAAGAACATATCAAGATCAAACAATGGTAGGTGCCAGGATCCCTCTGAGATCATCTTGTATTTTACAGATTGTATTTCGGTCATCAACAGCAGTGGTCCAGATCTTCATCCAGATGAGCTCTGAGATGTGGGACTTCGACATCAATGGAGACTTGTACTTTGAAAAAGCTGTTAATGGATTTTTAACTGACTTATTTGCTAAGTGGAAGGTAATTCAGTAGTGAAGAATTCAGTATTGAGAGTGAAAGTCAAACAACAGGCAATTCCTGTGAAAAAAATTCTGTGCATGATGGATTCTTAAAACAATAAAGCTTATTTTATGCTGTGAATAAATCAGCCCTTTTGTGACCCATTTTCTATCAATCCGGAGATCTACGACATGCTAGGCATTTATGGAATAGCCCTAATGAATTGTATATGTAGGAGAGGGGAACTAAACTGTGTACTTTTGTACACATATTACATAACTCAGAATGGCAGGATGGTAGTTTTTGTAATTAAGAAAAAGTTTGGAGGAAAAAAAAAGGATATTCACACAATGAGAAAAAGAGCAATTCATGCTGTCATGATGCAAAATCAATACCTGACAATTTAACAGTTAAAATCAACACCTGACAAGTTAACAGTTAAAATCAACACCTGATGATGTAACAGTTAAAAACAACACCAGAAAATTTAAGTTAAAATCAACACCTGACAATTTAACAGTTAAAATGAACACCTGATGATGTAACAGTTAAAATCAACACTTGACAATTTAACAGTTAAAATCAACACCTGACAATTTAACAGTTCAAATGAACACCTGATGATGTAACTGTTAAAATGAACACCTGATGATGTAATTGTTAAAATGAACACCTGATGATGTAACTGTCAAAATGAACACCTGATGATGTAACTGTTAAAATAAACACCTGATGATGTAACTGTCAAAATGAACACCTGATGATGTAACTGTTAAAATAAACACCTGATGATGTAACTGTTAAAATGAACACCTGATGATGTAACTGTGAAAATAAACACCTGATGATGTAACTGTTAAAATAAACACTTGATGATTTAACTGTTAAAATAAACACCTGATGATGTAACTGTCAAAATGAACACCTGATGATGTAACTGTTAAAATGAACACCTGATGATGTAACTGTTAAAATGAACACCTGATGATGTAACTGTTAAAATGAACACCTGATGATGTAACATTTAAAATGAACACCTGATGATTTAACTGATAAAATGAACACCTGATGATGTAACTGTTAAAATGAACACCTGATGATGTAACTGTTAAAATGAACACCTGATGATGTAACTGTTAAAATAAACACCTGATGATGTAACTGTTAAAATGAACACCTGATGATTTAACTGTTAAAATGAACACCTGATGATGTAACTGTTAAAATGAACACCTGATGATTTAACTGTTAAAATGAACACCTGATGATGTAACTGTTAAAATGAACACCTGATGATGTAACTGTTAAAATGAACACCTGATGATTTAACTGTTAAAATGAACACCTGATGATGTAACTGTTAAAATGAACACCTGATGATTTAACTGTTAAAATGAACACCTGATGATGTAACATTTAAAATGAACACCTGATGATTTAACTGTTAAAATGAACACCTGATGATGTAACTGTTAAAATGAACACCTGATGATAAACTGTTAAAATGAACATGTGATATGTATTGTTTACAGAACCAGAACTGCCTACATGATGTGACCATAGTGCTGTTCTCACGAACTTTCTACAAAGCAACATCTCGAGGTATTGCTGCAGTTTACTGAAGAAAGACTGCTTTTGTGTTCACACTATATAGAAGAAGGGCAGTAACTCTCTTTTTAGTCAGCCTGTAATACCTGTCAATCTATAAGTCTGCATATCTTTAACAGAATATGTATAACATTCATCAAACTTGATATGTTGATACATTCAGAAGCAATACCTACTGCCACATGTTAAATATAAAGTGAAAGTGGAAACAATGCTTTGTTGTTGACTGTCCATATTTCCATATCACCAATTTTGTTTAGTTTAATTTTTCTTGTTTTGTGACTTTACATGGATATATCTGATTTTTGATCCAAGGTAACAAGTGTGATTTTGGTAGAATGTAGCACTGTGATTTAGGTAACTTGTGTGATTTAGGCAACACTTGAGATTTTGGTACTGTGTAATACTTACAATTTTGTATGACAGAGGAATTTCCAGCTGGAGTAAGAGATTGTATACAGGTGGACTATCAGGGACGGTACTATGAGGACTTCTACAGGTACAGTAAGATTACCTGCGATATAGTCTGATCATGTGACCTATTCTGATCCCTAACCAAGGGCCATGAGGGCAGGTCAAAAGATAATCTGGTATTTCTCAGATAGATATACCCAAGATGCTTTATCTCAATTACATACATTTTTATGGGTCACATGATATTACATATTACATAACCTGTAATATTTTGAATGCATATTACATGAATGCTTCTTGTTACCCATCTTTTGTAACTTGCTCAACATTGTGGTTGTGGTATATGTACCTATATCACTAATTACTGCAACGGGTAATTGTAATAGTTTGTTTGTGTTGTAGTTTCTTTTACAATGCAGTCTATCCTCTTTCACAGTTACTTAACAGTACATCACTATTTCCTTCAGGGTGTTGGTTCAGAATGAGCGTTACGATGACTGGACAAGAACAATTAAGACATTGAGGAAACTTTTTAATGAATATCCTCAACGAGTCCTCCATTACCACAAGGTCAAAGGTCAAAAGATGCCCAAGGCCTGGAATTCTACTGCCTCTCAGGGAAACTTTCTGGAAACACTCAACATGTCTCTGAATTGTAAGCTTTTTCAGAAAATGACAAACATTTTTTGACACAGTTTGTCAATGTTTTCACATTAGATAGATGTTTTACTGGAATATTCCTTGTGTGGGATAGATATTAACTGGAATAGCCCTCAACTAACCCGTAAGTCCTTGGATTTGATAAATGTTTTACTGGAATATTCCTTGTGTGGGATAGATATTGACTGGAATAGCCCTCAACTAACCCGTAAGTCCTTGGATTTGATAAATGTTTTACTGGAATATTCCTTGTGTGGGATAGATATTGACTGGAATAGCCCTCAACTAACCCGTAAGTCCTTGGATTTGATAAATGTTTTACTGGAATATTCCTTGTGTGGGATAGATATTAACTGGAATAGCCCTCAACTAACCCGTAAGTCCTTGGATTTGATAAATGTTTTACAGGAATAGTTCTGGGGTGGGATAAATGTTTTACAAGAATAGTCCTGGGGTGGGATAAATGTTTTACAGGAATAGTCCTGGGGTGGGATAAATGTTTTACAGGAATAGTCCTGGGGTGGGATAAATGTTTTACTGGAATAGTTCTGGGGTGGGATAAATGTTTTACAGGAATAGTCCTGGGGTGGGATAAATATTTTACAGGAATAGTCCTGGGGAGGGATAAATGTTTTACAGGAATAGTCCTGGGTAGGATAAATGTTTTACAGGAATAGTCCTGGGGTGGGATAAATGTTTTACAGGAATAGTCCTGGGTAGGATAAATGTTTTACAGGAATAGTCCTGTGTAGGATAAATGTTTTACAGGAATAGTCCTGGGTAGGATAAATGTTTTACAGGAATAGTCCTGCGGTGGGATAAATGTTTTACAGGAATAGTTCTGGGGAGGGATAAATGTTTTACAGGAATAGTCCTGGGTAGGATAAATGTTTTACAGGAATAGTCCTGGGGTGGGATAAATGTTTTACAGGAATAGTCCTGGGGAGGGATAAATGTTTTACAGGAATAGTCCTGGGGTGGGATAAATGTTTTACAGGAATAGTCCTGGGGTGGGATAAATGTTTTACTGGAATAGTTCTGGGGTGGGATAAATGTTTTACAGGAATAGTCCTGGGTAGGATAAATGTTTTACAGGAATAGTCCTGGGGTGGGATAAATGTTTTACAGGAATAGTTCTGGGGAGGGATAAATGTTTTACAGGAATAGTCCTGGGTGGGATAAATGTTTTACAGGAATAGTCCTGGGGAGGGATAAATGTTTTACAGGAATAGTCCTGGGTAGGATAAATGTTTTACAGGAATAGTCCTGGGGAGGGATAAATGTTTTACAGGAATAGTCCTGGGGTGGGATAAATGTTTTACAGGAATAGTCCTGGGGTGGGATAAATGTTTTACTGGAATAGTTACGGGATGGGATAAATGTTTTACAGGAATAGTCCTGGGTAGGATAAATGTTTTACAGGAATAGTCCTGGGGTGGGATAAATGTTTTACAGGAATAGTTCTGGGGAGGGATAAATGTTTTACAGGAATAGTCCTGGGTGGGATAAATGTTTTACAGGAATAGTCCTGGGGAGGGATAAATGTTTTACAGGAATAGTCCTGGGTAGGATAAATGTTTTACAGGAATAGTCCTGGGGAGGGATAAATGTTTTACAGGAATAGTCCTGGGGAGGGATAAATGTTTTACAGGAATAGTTCTGGGGAGGGATAAATGTTTTACAGGAATAGTCCTGGGTGGGATAAATGTTTTACAGGAATAGTTCTGGGGAGGGATAAATGTTTTACAGGAATAGTCCTGGGGAGGGATAAATGTTTTACAGGAATAGTCCTGGGTAGGGATAAATGTTTTACAGGAATTTTCCTGGGGAGGTATAAATGTTTTACAGGAATAGTCCTGGGGAGGGATAAATGTTTTACAGGAATAGTCCTGGGGAGGGATAAATGTTTTACAGGAATAGTCCTGGGGAGGGATAAATGTTTTACAGGAATAGTCCTGGGGTGGGATAAATGTTTTACAGGAATAGTCCTGGGGTGGGATAAATGTTTTACAGGAATAGTCCTGGGGTGGGATAAATGTTTTACAGGAATAGTTCTGGGGAGGGATAAATGTTTTACAGGAATAGTCCTGGGGAGGGATAAATGTTTTACAGGAATAGTCCTGGGGAGGGATAAATGTTTTACAGGAATAGTCCTGGGGAGGGATAAATGTTTTACAGGAATATTCCTGGGTGGGATAAATGTTTTACAGGAATAGTCCTGGGGAGGGATAAATGTTTTACAGGAATAGTCCTGGGTAGGATAAATGTTTTACAGGAATAGTCCTGGGGAGGGATAAATGTTTTACAGGAATAGTCCTGGGGAGGGATAAATGTTTTACAGGAATAGTCCTGGGTGGGATAAATGTTTTACAGGAATAGTCCTGGGGAGGGATAAATGTTTTACAGGAATAGTCCTGGGGAGGGATAAATGTTTTACAGGAATAGTCCTGGGGAGGGATAAATGTTTTACAGGAATAGTCCTGGGGAGGGATAAATGTTTTACAGGAATAGTCCTGGGGAGGGATAAATGTTTTACAGGAATAGTCCTGGGGAGGGATAAATGTTTTACAGGAATAGTCCTGGGGAGGGATAAATGTTTTACAGGAATAGTCCTGGGGAGGGATAAATGTTTTACAGGAATAGTCCTGGGGAGGGATAAATGTTTTACAGGAATAATCCTGGGGAGGGATAAATGTTTTACAGGAATAGTCCTGGGTAGGATAAATGTTTTACAGGAATAGTCCTGGGGAGGGATAAATGTTTTACAGGAATAGTCCTGGGGTGGGATAAATGTTTTACAGGAATAGTCCTGGGGAGGGATAAATGTTTTACAGGAATAGTCCTGGGTAGGATAAATGTTTTACAGGAATAGTCCTGGGGAGGGATAAATGTTTTACAGGAATAGTCCTGGGGAGGGATAAATGTTTTACAGGAATAGTCCTGGGGAGGGATAAATGTTTTACAGGAATAGTCCTGGGGAGGGATAAATGTTTTACAGGAATAGTCCTGGGTAGGATAAATGTTTTACAGGAATAGTCCTGGGGAGGGATAAATGTTTTACAGGAATAGTCCTGGGTAGGATAAATGTTTTACAGGAATAGTCCTGGGGTGGGATAAATGTTTTACAGGAATAGTCCTGGGGAGGGATAAATGTTTTACAGGAATAGTCCTGGGGTGGGATAAATGTTTTACAGGAATAGTCCTGGGGAGGGATAAATGTTTTACAGGAATAGTCCTGGGGAGGGATAAATGTTTTACAGGAATAGTCCTGGGGAGGGATAAATGTTTTACAGGAATAATCCTGGGGAGGGATAAATGTTTTACAGGAATAATCCTGGGGAGGGATAAATGTTTTACAGGAATAGTCCTGGGGAGGGATAAATGTTTTACAGGAATAGTCCTGGGGAGGGATAAATGTTTTACAGGAATAGTCCTGGGGTGGGATAAATGTTTTACAGGAATAGTCCTGGGGAGGGATAAATGTTTTACAGGAATAGTCCTGGGGAGGGATAAATGTTTTACAGGAATAGTCCTGGGGAGGGATAAATGTTTTACAGGAATAGTCCTGGGTAGGGATAAATGTTTTACAGGAATAGTCCTGGGGAGGGATAAATGTTTTACAGGAATAGTCCTGGGGAGGGATAAATGTTTTACAGGAATAGTCCTGGGGTGGGATAAATGTTTTACAGGAATAGTCCTGGGGAGGGATAAATGTTTTACAGGAATAGTCCTGGGGAGGGATAAATGTTTTACAGGAATAGTCCTGGGGAGGGATAAATGTTTTACAGGAATAGTCCTTGGGAGGGATAAATGTTTTACAGGAATAGTCCTGGGGTGGGATAAATGTTTTACAGGAATAGTCCTGGGGAGGGATAAATGTTTTACAGGAATAGTCCTGGGGTGGGATAAATGTTTTACTGGAATAGTCCTGGGGTGGGATAAATGTTTTACAGGAATAGTCCTGGGGAGGGATAAATGTTTTACAGGAATAGTCCTGGGGAGGGATAAATGTTTTACAGGAATAGTCCTGGGGTGGGATAAATGTTTTACAGGAATAGTCCTGGGTAGGATAAATGTTTTACAGGAATAGTCCTGGGGTGGGATAAATGTTTTACAGGAATAGTCCTGGGGAGGGATAAATGTTTTACAGGAATAGTCCTGGGGTGGGATAAATGTTTTACAGGAATAGTCCTGGGGAGGGATAAATGTTTTACAGGAATAGTCCTGGGGAGGGATAAATGTTTTACAGGAATAGTCCTGGGGAGGGATAAATGTTTTACAGGAATAGTCCTGGGGAGGGATAAATGTTTTACAGGAATAGTCCTGGGGTGGGATAAATGTTTTACAGGAATAGTCCTGGGGAGGGATAAATGTTTTACAGGAATAGTCCTGGGGTGGGATAAATGTTTTACAGGAATAGTCCTGGGGTGGGATAAATGTTTTACAGGAATAGTCCTGGGGAGGGATAAATGTTTTACAGGAATAGTCCTGGGGAGGGATAAATGTTTTACAGGAATAGTCCTGGGGTGGGATAAATGTTTTACAGGAATAGTCCTGGGTAGGATAAATGTTTTACAGGAATAATCCTGGGGAGGGATAAATGTTTTACAGGAATAGTCCTGGGGAGGGATAAATGTTTTACAGGAATAGTCCTGGGGTGGGATAAATGTTTTACTGGAATAACTTTTATCAGTCTATAGCTTTGTGAGAAAGCAGTTATGGCCAGGAACACTTTTTATATTCAAATTCATTGTCATCACTTGGTACTTAACATTAAACCATACATATTCAACTGTCAAAGATGACAATACCACATTGTTTCAAGGTCAAATCAAGGTCAGAATTACTGTAAACATACTTTATTTGGCACAATAAAATTGTAGTGTGTTATTGCTTTTGATCAGATTATTGTATTAATTTGTGGATCAGGTAGTATGAGATGTATATTTTAGCCATGAAATAAATTACTGCTTTAATATATTTGTTTACAGTACCATCAATTCTGAAGAGAAACATGTGAAATAATATGTTTAGAGTCCTTTTTATTACTGACAGTTATTACTCTTGCTATTATGTAATACATAGTATTAGGAGTGAGGTGTTGTAAGGAAACACAAAGAAATTACTCGCAATTCTTATTTCATATCCTTTGTAACATTGTGTACCTGGTTACGTTATTTCAGTGTTAGAGAAGCACTATGTGGACAGAAATTTTGATAGAACTGGTAAGGTGGCTGTGGTAATCACACCTGGACCAGGTGTGTTTGAGGTGGATAGAGAGCTGACCAACATCACTAAACAGAGAACTATAGATTGTGGTAGGTACAGCAGACTGGACTTGTTCTAACTAGTATATACACTGCCTCAGAATCACACCATTCAATAGGACAAGGTCACAAATCAATAATTGGACAATTTTGACTCATTTACATAAATCTTGTAAAAAGTGTGTTAAGGTCAAATTTAAAAGTATTTTAGGATAGTTGTTTAATTGTTTTAAAAATATGTAAAGTATTTTTTATTCTGAAATAGATGAATTTGTTGATAATTGTTTTAACTTACAGGTGTGAACAGTGACCTTGATAATTGTTTCAACTTTTATTACAGGTGTGGGCAGTGACCTTGTGTGTATGGGGGAACAGCCTCTACATGCAGCACCTCTCTTTAAGGTATAAGACTATAGCTGACATTTATAATTTGATATTACTCTGACTCTCACCTTTGATGCAATGCAATTTTATATGACAAAGTATATTTCAGTTATGATTGAGAGAGCAATGGCAACGTCATCATCTGTAATTCCATCCTGGAGAGAACTATGCAATAAGTTGAAAATTGTTTTAAACCACCACAACCACTTGAAAATCATTTTTCAGTCTTAATGTCTTCACATAATTATGTAAAAATAAAAAGTGAATTGTTTGTTTATGTATAGTTCCATAACCGCCATCTGAAGGCCACTCTTCAGGTCGGGGATGACTACAACATCCCACACTGGATGAACCACAGCTTCTACCTGTCAAAGAATCAGATTCAGGCTCATCTCCACGGTAGCTTCATCCCACGTATCAAACCTCCCCAGCAAGCAGTAAGTGTGAATTTATTGATGTGGTTCACAACCCCATGATATTTGGTATCCAGGTGTGTTTGAATAAGAAACAGGTTATGAATGAATTCAGACTTCTCTGCTCACTGTTCTATCTTAAGTAAATGTTTACATTTATACTCGACAAAAAAGGAAACGCACAATTAAATTATACAATCAAGGGACAAGTCTACTCTTTACAATACCGTAGAAGAAAAGTCTATGTGACATGACCCACGAAAAACAAAATGACGCTTCAGTACCTGGTGTGGGCACCTCTTGCACAAATCCCTGCACGGGTTCTCCTATGTATTGAATTCATGAGAACATTAATTTGCCTTAAAGGAATGTTGTTTCATTCTTGTGTTAATGCTGCAATCAACTGGATGCGGTTAGTTGGGAGGGGTTTGACGTTTCCTAATATGCCTGTTATGACATCTGAGAAGTGGAAGGACCTGTGATTGGAGGATCTGGTGTCTGTTTGAATCCAGGACCACTAAGGGGGATTTCACTACATGGGAGATGCCTTTCCAAACCATTACAGAAGCCTCACCAAATCTATCATGCATGCGTCAGCAAAACGCTCACCGCATCTGCAATATACCCATTTTCATCTGTCTGAGCGATACAGACTCGTCGGTGAACATCACGTCTCAACCGACGCATCCCAAATCTGTTCGGGCCATGTCTGCACATCCAGTTAAGATGCACTTGCTGCCTCTGTGGTATCAGAGGTGGCCTGACAAAAGGTCAGTGCATAATGATTCTCTAGGCAGGCAAGCGGTTCCTGGCAGTTTGAGCACTAATGGGTCTGCCATGAGTACCTAAGGTATGTGACGCAATCTCTACAGCAGTCTTTGGATCTGTTGCGCAAGTGTGACAATCGAATCACTGTTTCTTGTCTGGCAGTCATGACATGTGGAAAAAACTAACCCAGTAGCATGGAAACAGATACAGAGACGGCTAATTGTACATAAGGCAACGCCACACTGTCATGCAACAGCAGTTTATGACCATCCATCAACATCACAATTGCTCTACCCCTCTGAAGCGTGGCATCTCGGTCAATGGTGAAATCAAAAATCAACATGAAAAATTAATGTGGCTGAACATAGCAGTTAAAAGTATTCGTTTGAAAAAATGCAGCTTGGCTTGATCATGCTGCATGATTCGGACTAAAGAAGCTCACAAAGTCAGACAATGACATTGTCACGCTTGGCTGTTTTTAGGGTAAATTATCAAGAAGGGAGATCATTCTTGATGTAATACCTGACCAAATATTCCATCGTTTCTTTACAGCTAAGGTGTACTGCAGGGGAGAACTTTGTGCTTTCTTTGTTTGTTGACTATGCTTGATCTCAGCTATATGTGGTTAGGAAAAAATTTACTTTAGAAATTAAACACAATCATAAAAAATTGACCAAAGTTGAGATTTACTGTAAATTACCTGGTAAATATAGTTGTAAAAAAGCAAGTCCATTACTGTACACAAGTTAATTGGTTTTACAGAAGGAGAAGAAATCCAAGTCTAAAGACAGAGGTAAGTTTTATTTCAAAATGATATTTATAATCACCAAGTCAAGAGTTTCAAACAAACTTGATAGGAATTGGTTTATCAACCCACTTGGCACAAAGGGTCAAGTGAGCTATAGGGATACCAAGGCATCCGTCGTCCATCATCTGTCAACTTTTCCTATAAAGCCAGTTTTGTATAAATGGTGGGTCTTTGGTATCATGGGGAGTGAGAGGCGGGCCCAATGGGGAAGATTAATCTATTTCTTTAAAATCTTTATTGTTCTTCGGGAATTGCAGGATATTATTCAAATTCGGTCTGAAGCTTGCATGGGTGAAGAGAAATCAGTGGGTCTTGGAACTTTTGGGTGGGAGGGACAGGGCATTGTGGAAAATCTCGCAATTTCATTAAAAATTATCTTGTTCTTCAGGAATTACAGGATGTCGTTCAAATAATTTTTGTCTGAAAATTGCTCAGATGAATGGAAATAAATTTTGTGTGAAGGTTGTGTCACATTCATTTGGGGAATGAGGGACAGGGTATAAAAAGAGAGATGAAGCAAATTCTTTCAAGTGAAAAAAAATTATAGGATTTTGCCCATTTTGGTCTTAAGCTTCCTTTGGTGAATGGGAACCAGTTTTGTTTCAATTTTTGGGTTTCAGCCCCCTGGAGTGGGAAGGGAGGGGCCCAATAGGGAAAATAGAGCAAATTCTCTGAAGTCCTATTATTTCCGTGTTCACAACATTATGAAGGTTGTAAAATACTCTAGAATGAGAGCAGACTTCTGTGTGGGTTATTTACCAGAACACTGGAAGGCTTCTGTGTAGGTTATTTGATGGGACCCTAGTTGGTTCCTTTGTGGGTTATTTGAAGGAACACTGTTAAGCTTTGTTATGGGTTACTTGATAAAACCTTGGTAGACTTTTAGGTGAGTTATTTGATAGAAACCTGGAAGGCTTTAAGTGGAGTTATTGGATGGAAGTCTTGTAGGCTATGATTTGGGTTGATTTATTAAATCTCAGATGGCATCTTAGAATTTCTGTTGGCTTCACAATACACAACCAAAAAGAGGGATCATCAGAATTCTTTCCTCTTCAGGGAAATCTTTGATTAAATATGTCTGGAGGAATGCCTCTATGTTGCCATCACTGATGTTTTGTTTTCTGAAATTATCATTTTTGGAAAGTGAACCGATCCATACACAAAAATAAAGTGGATATCTGCAGCACTATATACAGACCTTTCACTACAGGTTGTGTTATGTTTCAGTGGCTGACTTTCCAGTATATACCCCCAACATGTACTATATACAGACCTTTGACTGTAGGTTGTGTTATGTTTAAGTGGCTGACTTTCCCGTATATACCCCCAGCAAGTACTATATACAGACCTTTGACTGCAGGTTGTGTTATGTTTGTGTTGCTGACTTTCCAGTATATACCCCCAGCAAGTACTATATACAGACCTTTAACTGCAGGTTGTGTTATGTTTCAGTGGCTGACTTTCCAGTATGTACCCCCAGCAAGTACTATATACAGACCTTGGACTGCAGGTTGTGTTATGTTTCAGTGGCTGACTTTCCAGTATATACCCCCAACAGTACTATTTACAGACCTTTGACTACAGGTTGTGTTATGTTTGTGTTGCTGACTTTCCAGTATATACCCCCAACAGTACTATTTACAGACCTTTGACTGCAGGTTGTGTTATGTTTCAGTGGCTGACTTTCCAGTATATACCCCCAGCATGTACTATATACAGACCTTTGACTGCAGGTTGTGTTATGTTTGTGTTGTTGACTTTCCAGTATATACCCCCAACAGTACTATTTACAGTCCTTTGACTACAGGTTGTGTTATGTTTGTGTTGCTGACTTTCCAGTATATACCCCCAGCATGTACTATATACAGACCTTTGACTGCAGGTTGTGTTATGTTTCAGTGGCTGACTTTCCAGTATATACCCCCAACATGTACTATATACAGACCTTTGACTACAGGTTGTGTTATGTTTGTGTTGCTGACTTTCCAGTATATACCCCCAACAGTACTATATACAGACCTTTGACTACAGGTTGTGTTATGTTTCAGTGGCTGACTTTCCAGTATATACCCCCAACATGTACTATATACAGACCTTTCACTACAGGTTGTGTTATGTTTCAGTGGCTGACTTTCCAGTATATACCCCCAACAGTACTATATACAGACCTTTGACTGCAGGTTGTGTTATGTTTCAGTGGCTGACTTTCCAGTATATACCCCCAACAGTACTATATACAGACCTTTGACTGCAGGTTGTGTTATGTTTCAGTGGCTGACTTTCCAGTATATACCCCCAACAGTACTATATACAGACCTTTGACTGCAGGTTGTGTTATGTTTCAGTGGCTGACTTTCCAGTATATACCCCCAGCATGTACTATATACAGACCTTTGACTGCAGGTTGTGTTATGTTTCAGTGGCTGACTTTCCAGTATATACCCCCAGCAGCACTATTGCAGACCTTTGACTAAGGTTGTTCCCTTTGTGGATTATGATGAGTATATACCCCCAGTGTACTATATACAGACCTTTGACCAACTCACAGGTTGTGTCTGTTTCAGTGGCTAAATTTCATATATATACAGACCTTTGACTGCAGGTTGTGTTATGTTTCAGTGGCTGACTTTCCAGTATATACCCCCAGCATGTTATTTACAGTTTGACTGCAGGTTGTATATATACAGTATATATATATATATGTAAACATGTACTATATACAACCTTTGACTGCAGGTTGTGTTATGTTTCAGTGGCTGACTTTCCAGTATATACCCCCAGCAGTACTATATACAGACCTTTGACTGCAGGTTGTGTTATGTTTCAGTGTTGCCAGTATATACCCCCAACATGTACTATATACAGACCTTTGACTGCAGGTTGTGTTATGTTTGTGTTGCTGACTTTCCAGTATATACCCCCAACATGTACTATATACAGACCTTTGACTGCAGGTTGTGTTATGTTTCAGTGGCTGACTTTCCAGTATATACCCCCAGCAGTACTATATACAGTCCTTTGACTGCAGGTTGTGTTATGTTTGTGTTGCTGACTTTCCAGTATATACCCCCAGCATGTACTATATACAGACCTTTGACTGCAGGTTGTGTTATGTTTCAGTGGCTGACTTTCCAGTATATACCCCCAGCAGCACTACTGCGGACAATGACAATTTTCCCTTTGTGGATTATGATGAGTATGATGCCCAAGTGTTTAAGCTTCCAACTCACAACTTCTCTCTTACTGGGTAAATTTCATTATGTGTTAATGTGTTGACAGCAGATTTATATATACAGTATATATATATTAATGTTATAAAAACAGTGTGTAAAATGCTTGTCTCTATTAGGTAAGGTAACTCTGGGCTGAACAAGTGATAAATTGTAAGGACACATTATATTTCATTGAACTGATTTTTCACTTTATGTATTAATGTAGATCTATCTTAAGAAGTCCATTTTCTAAGAGGTAGATTATTTCATTGAATTTCAATGATGTCATTCTGACAAAAAACTTTCAGGATAAAATATCTTTAACAGTGTCTTGTTTGTCAAGTAATCTTTATTTAATTGTAGAAATGAAGGAAAGGATTAAAATCAAATTTGTGTGTAATTTAAGGAATGTTTTTTGCTGTAGAAATGAAGGAAAGGATTAAAATCAAATTTGTGTGTAATTTAAGGAATGTATTTTGCTGTAGAAATGAAGGAAAGGATTAAAATCAAATTTGTGTGTAATTTAAGGAATGTTTTTTGCTGTAGAAATGAAGGAAAGGATTAAAATCAAATTTGTGTGTAATTTAAGGAATGTTTTTTGCTGTAGAAATGAAGGAAAGGATTAAAATCAAATTTGTGTGTAATTTAAGGAATGTTTTTTGCTGTAGAAATGAAGGAAAGGATTAAAATCAAATTTGTGTGTAATTTAAGGAATGTTTTTTGCTGTAGAAATGAAGGAAAGGATTAAAATCAAATTTGTGTGTAATTTAAGGAATGTTTTTTGCTGTAGAAATGAAGGAAAGGATTAAAATCAAATTTGTGTGTAATTTAAGGAATGTTTTTTGCAGTAGAATGAAGAAAAAGAAAGCAAAGAAAGAACCACAGACATACATGGAGGCCAAAAAGGCCCATAAGGGGCGAATAAGACGATCATCTGATGACATCCTGCTGGAGAGAGTGCTTACTGCTGATCGTATGGATGGGGCTATCTCCATCCCCGTCCGGTCCAACAGTGGGGATGAAATCTCCTCCTCAGTACCAGCCAGCGGTGAGTCCTGTTCAATCGGTAATTCAAAGATCAGTTTTCAGGCAAATTGTTGAAAGTATTTTTCAAATTAAAAGACACACCTACCAACCAAAGAAAGAAAGAGGGGGAAAAAATCCTGATATTCAGAATGGACACGACATTGATATTGATTTAAACTTGAAGATTTAGTTAAGACTGTCATTCCATTTTATTTGTGAGACTTAATGACTTAACTGTGAACAATGACCAAACCTCAAGACTAAAAAATAAGTTACTTATATCCTTGAATGGTTCTGCTCTGAATGCCTTGCATGTGGTAACTTTTTCACTAGAATAGCACTCGTGAAATTATGATGTGAAAACATGACTTTCAGATTAGAAGAGATGTTACAATACTGTAACAAATGTTTGATGTCCTAATGAGGTTCTGTAATAGCTAACACTATTTCTTCTGTAGTACATTTCTGTAAAGATGATATGAAGATGAAAAGTTTCTTCAATAAGTAGTGTAATTATTGTTCCTTCAGACAAGTGTCATACGAAGGACCTGGAGGGCTCGTCTGATGACGAGTGGGAGTCTGTACGACCAATATTTGGAAGTGCTGGATCTTCATACTTTCACTCAAAGCATCTCTCATCCACGACCTTATCTCGTCGTGCTCTGATCAATCCATTTGCTCCATCCACCATGCATTTCAAGATGACTTCTAATCGGCGCCGATGGATTCATGCTTTTCCAACAGGTTTGTATTGCATGTCAGTTAAAAAATGAAAATAAAATACTTACAGAAAAAGATTTAATTGGCGAAATGAATTTATCGATGCCTAATGTATTACACAAACATAGTGTTTGTGATATGTTAGCCTGGGGAGAAGCCTAAGATTTGCTGATAACATGTCAAAAAGTGAATTTAAAATTTTTTGATCTTAACATTAGTGGTGCTTTAATTGATAGTTATTTATTTCACACTACAGGTCAACAATGTGTAGAAATAACATATTTATTTAAATCTACCTCTGATTTCTATAAAGTAGACTTGATTTATGAAGGTTTGTTACTTACACAACAAGGTGTTCTTTTTATATGTTATGTGTAATATTTCAGGTTTAGGAATATTGAGGTAGTTATAGAGTTTTTGTGTTTTTCGTAGATCCACAAGGAGCTGCTGTCCAGACTCACCACTTTCGTACATTTTCTGATAATGAGGAAATTGATGACAGCTTTGATCATCACTCAAAAGAGGTACTTTTGTAGTTTCTGATAAGGCATTAAATTGTCAGATCACCATGAAGTGTCACACAACATGTAATATGGTGATCTGATTAATTGCTTTCATACTAGAAATTAAAGATTATCATTTAGTCTTTAAAATACCAAAACATGAAAATCACCATTTAGTCTCTAATATATTAGAACATAAAGATGATTTATTCTCTGATATACAGAAACGTCAGGTCAGCATTCATAGTCTATAGTGTATATTTTTATTAATGTTTTGAGGTATAGCTCCTTTTGAGTATTTGAATCATGCTTGGACAGTTAGTCACTCAATAGTGTTTATTTTCTTACTTATTCATGTGTAGTCAAGTTACCTGACAGTGGATGCAATAAAGCAGAGCTCATGGACACAGGACAGTAAAGAAGGGTCAGAGAACACCAGGTAAGGGGTCAAGGAATACCAGGTCAGGGGTCATTATTAAAGGTTAGAGAATAAAGGGTAAGATTTTAGGGATCAGAGAAGGTAATAGATTAGGGGGTCAGTGAATATCAGGAGAATACCTGAAAAAGAATAAGAAAATATCAAGGAAATCTAGATAAGGGGTCAGTATACAGGAGATCAGGGTTCAGGGTTCACAGAACATCTCGTCAAGGAGGTAAGGGTTCAGGGTTCACAGAACAACAGGTCAAAGGTCAGTAAACCACAGGGAAGTGTTCCAGAGTGAGAGAGCAACAGAATAGAAGTTAGGGGTAAATCAACAGGTAAGAGGTCAAGGATAAAAGACCAGATACAGGGTCAGAGGAAAGAGAACAGTAGACAAGGGGTCAGGGATAGAACACCAGGTACAGGGTCAGAGGAAAGAGAACAGTAAACAAGGGTTCAGGGATAGAACACCAGGTACAGGGTGAGAGGAAAGAGAACAGTAGACAAGGGTTCCAGGATAGAACACCAGGTACAGGGTCAGAGGAAAGAGAACAGTAGACAAGGGGTCAGGGATAGAACACTAGGTACAGGGTCAGAGGAAAGAGAACAGTAGACAAGGGGTCAGGGATAGAACACTAGGTACAGGGTGAGAGGAAAGAGAACAATAGACAAGGGGTCAGGGATAGAACACTAGGTACAGGGTGAGAGGAAAGAGAACAGTAGACAAGGGGTCAGGGATAGAACACCAGGTACAGGGTTTGAGGAAAGAGAACAGTAGACAAGGGTTCAGGGATAGAACGCTAGGTAAAGGGTCAGGCATAGAACACCAGGTACAGGGTCAGAGGAAAGAGAACAGTAGACAAGGGGTCAGGGATAGAACACTAGGTACAGGGTGAGAGGAAAGAGAACAGTAGACAAGGGGTCAGGGATAGAACACCAGGTACAGGGTTTGAGGAAAGAGAACAGTAGACAAGGGGTCAAGGATAGAACACTAGGTACAGGGTCAGGCATAGAACACCAGGTACAGGGTGAGAGGAAAGAGAACAGTAGACAAAGGGTCAGGATAGAACACTAAGTACAGGGTGAGAGGAAAGAGAACAGTAGACAAGGGGTCAGGGATAGAACACTAGGTACAGGGTGAGAGGAGAGAGAACAGTAGACAAGGGGTCAGGGATAGAACACTAGGTACAGGGTCAGGGATAGAACACCAGGTACAGGGTCAGGAGAAAGAGAAAAGTAGACAAGGGAACAGGGATAGAACACCAGGTACAGGGTCAGGCATAGAACACCAGGTACAGGGTCAGAGGAAAGAAAACAGTAGACAAGGGGTCAGGGATAGATCACCAGGTACAGGGTCAGAGGAAAGAGAACAGTAGACAAGGGGTCAGGGATAGAACACTAGGTACAGGGTGAGAGGAAAGAGAACAGTAGACAAGGGTTCCAGGATAGAACACCAGGTACAGGGTCAGAGGAAAGAGAACAGTAGACAAGGGGTCAGGGATAGAACACGAGGTACAGGGTGAGAGGAAAGAGAACAGTAGACAAGGGGTCAGGGATAGAACACTAGGTACAGGGTCAGAGGAAAGAGAACAATAGACAAGGGGTCAGGGATAGAACACCAGGTACAGGGTCAGAGGAAAGAGAACAGTAGACGAGGGTTCAGGGATAGAACACCAGGTACAGGGTGAGAGGAAAGAGAACAGTAGAAAAGGGGTCAGGGATAGAACACCAGGTACAGGGTCAGAGGAAAGAGAACAGTAGACAAGGGGTCAGGGATAGAACACCAGGTACAGGGTCAGAGGAAAGAGAACAGTAAACAAGGGTTCAGGGATAGAACACCAGGTACAGGGTCAGAGGAAAGAGAACAGTAGACAAGGGTTCCAGGATAGAACACCAGATACAGGGTCAGAGGAAAGAGAACAGTAGACAAGGGTTCAGGGATAGAACACAAGGTACAGGGTCAGAGGAAAGAGAATAGTAGGCAAGAGGTCAGGGATAGAACACCAGGTACAGGATCAGAGGAAAGAGAACAGTAGACAAGGGTTCAGGGATAGAACACTAGGTACAGGGTCAGGCATAGAACACCAGGTACAGGGTCAGAGGAAAGAGAACAGTAGACAAGGGGTCAGGGATAGAACACCAGGTACAGGGTCAGAGGAAAGAGAACAGTAGACAAGGGGTCAGGATAGAACACTAGGTACAGGGTCAGAGGAAAGAGAACAGTAGAAAAGGGGTCAGGGATAGAACAACCAGATACAGGGTCAGAGGAAAGAGAACAGTAGACAAGGGGTCAGGGATAGAACACCAGGTACAGGGTCAGGAGAAAGAGAACAGTTGACAAGGGGTCAGGGATAGAACACCAGGTACAGGGTCAGAGGAAAGAGAGCAGTAGAAAAGGGATCAGGGATAGAACAACTAGATACAGGGTCAGAGGAAAGAGAACAGTAGACAAGGGGTCAGGGATAGAACACCAGGTACAGGGTTTGAGGAAAGAGAACAGTAGACAAGGGGTCAAGGATAGAACACTAGGTACAGGGTCAGGCATAGAACACCAGGTACAGGGTCAGAGGAAAGAGAACAGTAGACAAAGGGTCAGGATAGAACACTAAGTACAGGGTGAGAGGAAAGAGAACAGTAGACAAGGGGTCAGGGATAGAACACTAGGTACAGGGTGAGAGGAGAGAGAACAGTAGACAAGGGGTCAGGGATAGAACACTAGGTACAGGGTCAGGCATAGAACACCAGGTACAGGGTCAGGAGAAAGAGAAAAGTAGACAAGGGGTCAGGGATAGATCACCAGGTACAGGGTCAGAGGAAAGAGAACAGTAGACAAGGGGTCAGGGATAGAACACCAGGTACAGGGTCAGAGGAAAGAGAACAGTAGACGAGGGTTCAGGGATAGAACACCAGGTACAGGGTCAGAGGAAAGAGAACAGTAGAAAAGGGGTCAGGGATAGAACACCAGGTACAGGGTCAGAGGAAAGAGAACAGTAGACAAGGGGTCAGGGATAGAACACCAGGTACAGGGTCAGAGGAAAGAGAACAGTAAACAAGGGTTCAGGGATAGAACACCAGGTACAGGGTCAGAGGAAAGAGAACAGTAGACAAGAGGTAGGGATAGAACACCAGATACAGGGTCAGAGGAAAGAGAACAGTAGACAAGGGTTCAGGGATAGAACACAAGGTACAGGGTCAGAGGAAAGAGAATAGTAGGCAAGAGGTCAGGGATAGAACACCAGGTACAGGATCAGAGGAAAGAGAACAGTAGACAAGGGGTCAGGGATAGAACACTAGGTACAGGGTCAGGCATAGAACACCAGGTACAGGTTCAGAGGAAAGAGAACAGTAGACAAGGGGTCAGGGATAGAACACCAGGTACAGGGTCAGAGGAAAGAGAACAGTAGACAAGGGGTCAGGATAGAACACTAGGTACAGGGTCAGAGGAAAGAGAACAGTAGACAAGGGGTCAGGGATAGAACACTAGGTACAGGGTCAGAGGAAAGAGAACAGTAGAAAAGGGGTCAGGGATAGAACAACCAGATACAGGGTCAGAGGAAAGAGAACAGTAGACAAGGGGTCAGGGATAGAACACCAGGTACAGGGTCAGGAGAAAGAGAACAGTAGACAAGGGGTCAGGGATAGAACACCAGGTACAGGGTCATAGGAAAGAGAGCAGTAGAAAAGGGGTCAGGGATAGAACAACCAGATACAGGGTTTGAGGAAAGAGAACAGTAGACAAGGGGTCAGGGATAGAACACCAGGTACAGGGTCAGGAGAAAGAGAACAGTAGACAAGGGGTCAGGGATAGAACACCAGGTACAGGGTCAGAGGAAAGAGAGCAGTAGACAAAAGGTCAGGGATAGAACACCTGATACAGGGTGAGAGGAAAGAGAACAGTAGACAAGGGTTCAGGGATAAAACACAAGGTACAGGGTCAGAGGAAAGAAAACAGTAGACAAGGGTTCAGGGATAGAACACTAGGTACAGGGTCAGGCATAGAACTCCAGGTACAGGGTCAGAGGAAAGAGAACAGTAGACAAGGGGTCAGGGATAGAACACCAGGTACAGGGTCAGAGGAAAGAGAACAGTAGACAAGGGGTCAGGGATAGAACACCAGGTACAGGGTCAGAGGAAAGAGAACAGTAGACAAGGGTGTAACGTGGGACGGGCCTCTGTGCAGTATATCAGGAAATCAACACAAGAATGCAACAAAAGAACATATACACAAATTTATTAACATAGAGAACATGAAAACTACAGACACCCAGTCACACTCACAATCACTCTCCATTCATACACTTTAACAGTAAAGATGGCTACAGTCTCTTCACAGACAAGGTACAAGGTGGTCTCACAATCAACATCTCCAATGTGTCGAATAGTGCACACGGAGGGTGCACGCAAAACAGCTTCCGTGGACTGACAAAGTCCGAGTTGTAAAGGAACGACTCGCTCAGTTCCCAACACCAAGACGAATTGCTGACAAAGCAACCGTATCCTGAAAACTCCCTCACTGATAGGGCGGTGACTAGCTTACATATTACAGCCGAGTCGCTACATGACAGCCTGTCCCTGGAGACAATCCTTCTTTGCAGTTGACCTAGACCCTGAGTAACTGAGATGTAACGTTGGTCGGTCCCGTTACTGCACGGCGAAGACCTGGCGCTCCAGCGGTGCTGACCTTCTGTAGGCTCTATGGTGATTTACCCATCATGTGAAGCTTAAAACAAAAGCAAAAGACCACTAAACGTTCATCCTTCCACCCATGACTACAATTACATATAACTCACAAAGTTTCTTACAACTAACGAGTAAATTAACATTATTTATAATCAATACTCTATTATTTGTTTGTGTAATACAATGGGAATACACGACTACATTTTACAATTCTACGGTGCGTGATAAAATACACAATATCAAAATTCAACAAAACAACCATATCGTTATGCGAAACATACCGTAAAAACCCACGTAATGTCCGCATCTGTGTAATGTCCGCACCCCTTTTTTGACACAAAAATCTGGGGAAAAAACCCACCTTCCATGTAATGTCCACGGGTAAAAAATGCAAATTGAAGCTGCCAATTTCATTTCACGTACGCTAATGTCGTAATGGCCGAGAGCATGTCGCATTGTGTATAACTTACAGGTACCATTCAAGAATTCACTTAATTGTTTATAACAACAGTTATTCTCCATAATGGTACAGTAAGCTTACCAGTATGACAAGTCCTCATTTCGATAATTGGTGTTTTGATAAGGGTTAGCCCAGCAGTGTTATAAACAGCTTGGGTCGTCTCCTCACCTCAAGTGTGAGTGAGTGACAGCGTGTGATTAGCCAATTAACGATAACTATACAGTAACATGACCCGCCCATGACCCACGGCACCACTGACCCTACTGACACACCATCAGACGACGAGAACGCCATTTATTACAACGACCAGACAGAGGAAGACAACTTCAACGCCGAGGAGTTCTTCCACAGTGACGACGACGACTTCTGGGGTTTCGAGAAATGCTATTAAACCGGCCTGCTATGTATTAAGACTTTCTGATAAACGATCCATAATCAATAAAACGTCTGATTATTTATTTTATGTAATATTCTTGTACATGTTATTTATTGTTATTTTGTAAATAAAATGTAGAATGAAAATGTTGTGTTATTTTGTATATGCTCATGGGTATGCTTTTTCAATGGGGAAAGGGGAATAACTCTGACTTTATTCATGTGACAAAGTCAAACAAAATGGCTTCCTATTACGAAGGACGACACAATACGAACCTGTAACGAGAAATTGGAAGGAATTAACCATGGAAACTATAATAAATAATCATAAATAATCATGTTTGGTTGAGGAAACATCATAGAAAAAACCATAGAACGATAATATCAGGTATGCTTGGCTTTTAAGAACACAACTCAAGGAGATATGATATGAATTGTCGGAAGGAAAAAAGTGTCATTTCCTCTATATCTCTGTAATGTCCGAACCCCCTTTTTTGGATTGATTTTCGGTGAAAAAAAGTGCGGACATTACATGGGTTTTTACTGTACACGACGCTAACGGCCTTCTATAGAATTTATACCGTGACGCTCTCACACCGGTTCATGCGCACACGACTTCCACTCACGGCTTCCATACTTTTTTTAACACGAACGTAACCACATTTCTACGTGTACTTTACGGTTTTACAACGACTAAATAACTGACAAAATAGCCACTCTAGATGTACAATAACAATTTTCAAATGTATCCAGCCTAATTCAACGTTAAATCCTAGAAAATAAACATGCATCGTAAACACTGAAAGCTACGCATGAACGAACACGCACCGACAATAGATAGCTTGACCTATAAGAAGGACATCGTAAATATGGCGATAAACAACCACATAAAACAGCATATTACGAAAGAAAGACAGAATACTTACCCCAGTCAGATGTCTGGGCTTCATTTCCACGACTAAACAAAGTCACTCACGCCATAAAATCGGCAAACAGGTAACGAAAACAGAACAAAGGCGTGTTGGTCACCTGGACAGTCAATGTTGACTGTTCCGCTAACACTCGCATACCCGCTCACGTGACCAACTCAATAACAATGCACATTTAAACATACAGGTGTGCGTGACAAAGGGGTCAGGAATAGAACACCAGGTACAGGGTCAGAGGAAAGAGAACAGTAGACAAGTGGTCAGGATAGAACACTAGGTACAGGGTCAGAGGAAAGAAAACAGTAGACAAGGGGTCAGGGATAGAACACCAGGTACAGGGTCAGGCATAGAACACCAGGTACAGGGTCAGGAGAAAGAGAACAGTAGACAAGGGGTCAGGGATAGAACACCAGGTACAGGGTCAGGAGAAAGAGAACAGTAGACAAGGGGTCAGGGATAGAACACCAGGTACAGGGTCAGAGGAAAGAGAACAGTAGACAAGGGGTCAGGGATAGAACACTAGGTACAGGATCAGAGGAAAGAGAACAGTAGACAAGGGTTCAGGGATAGAACACTAGGTACAGGGTCAGGCATAGAACACCAGGTACAGGGTCAGAGGAAAGAGAACAGTAGATAAGGGGTCAGGGATAGAACACCAGGTACAGGGTCAGAGGAAAGAGAACAGTAGACAAGGGGTCAGGGATAGAACACCAGGTACAGGGTCAGAGGAAAGAGAACAGTAGAAAAGGGTCAGGCATAGAACACCAGATACAGGGTCAGAGGAAAGAGAACAGTAGACAAGGGGTCAGGGATAGAACACTAGGTACAGGGTCAGGAGAAAGAGAACAGTAGACAAGGGGTCAGGGATAGAACACCAGGTACAGGGTCAGAGGAAAGAGAACAGTAGACAAGGGGTCAGGGATAGAACACTAGGTACAGGGTCAGAGGAAAGAGAACAGTAGAAAAGGGGTCAGGGATAGAACACCAGGTACAGGGTCAGGAGAAAGAGAACAGTAGACAAGGGGTCAGGGATAGAACACCAGGTACAGGGTGAGAGGAAAGAGAACAGTAGACAAGGGTTCAGGGATAAAATACAAGGTACAGTTTGAGAGGAAAGAGAACAGTAGACAAGGGGTCAGGGATAGAACACCAGGTACAGGGTCAGAGGAAAGAGAACAGTAGACAAGGGGTCAGGGATAGAACACTAGGTAGAGGGTCAGGCATAGAACACCAGGTACAGGGTCAGAGGAAAGAGAACAGTAGACAAGGGGTCAGGATAGAACACTAGGTACAGGGTGAGAGGAAAGAGAACAGTAGACAAGGGTTCAGGGATAAAACACAAGGTACAGGGTCAGAGGAAAGAGAACAGTAGACAAGGGGTCAGGGATAGAACACCAGGTACAGGGTCAGAGGAAAGAGAACAGTAGACAAGGGGTCAGGGATAGAACACCAGGTACAAAGATGGATGAAGATTAATGATAAAGGCATTGTTGATTGGAAAGAGGTGACGATAATTTGGATGTTATTATTTATAAACAAGAAAAAAGAAATAAATGTTCTATGATTCTTGGATCTTATTCTCTGTTAATAGTTCAGACCAGACATCAATGGTTGGATCAGTTGGGTATGCAGCCTTAAATACATCCCAGCAAGCTGTTAGCTCTTCACTGGGATCCAACACTTCCTTCTTGCAGGACTACAGTAAGTCAGCTCAGCTAGAGAGCATGTAGTTAAGTGAGTGTAAAACATGTGGGTACAGTCAGTGTTACCAGAATGGAATGAGAATTCTGATCATTGACTGGTGACAAGTAAGAAATTTTAAGTCTATGATAATGATCGGGTTCCCTCATGAAGTTTACAAAAAATTACCTTTCCCCATATTTGAGGCTACAAAGGATAACATTTGTCAAAACCTTCAAACAACTTCATCTCAAGACTTTGAATGCAAGCAAAAGTATTTGTGAATAGTATTGAGTACTATGCAACCCACACAGCCTCTTGTGAGTTAATATTTTCAAAATGAAAAAATACAATGATATAGTCAATTCATCTAACATGACATGACAGACTACATTAAGATCAAATCTTAATTATCCATGTGATATGATGTTCACAGTAATAATCTGTAGTATAGATAATATTGTAGTGGATTAAACTGTTAGACACAAATAAGCTTTTGTCCTGAAATCCTTTTGACTGACTGATTCTGATTATTATCAATAGAAATTTGCTACATACAATGTACCTTTACTTGTGTAAAACCTAAATTACACAATTTTGAATGATAATTTGATGAAATAATTGTCTTGATACTAATTATTCACAATCAGAGGTGATTGGTTAAAGCAAAACACTGGGGATGTGGTTTCATCCATTTAAATATGACATAGGGAAAGACAAAAGTGTACATATAGTTACCAAAAAGAGTAAAATCTAAAGATAAAACTGTCAGATTAAGACAAAACTGTCAGATTAAGACAAAACGGTCAGATTAAGACAAGACAAAACGGTCAGATTAAGACAAGACAAAACGGTCAGATTAAGATAAAACTGTCAGATTAAGACAAAACTGTCAGATTAAGACAAAACGGTCAGATTAAGACAAGACAAAACGGTCAGATTAAGACAAAACGGTCATTAGATTACTGATTTAACTACAATATAGTATTAAGATAATTATTTTAACTGTTTTGCTATTCTTTACTTAAGTGTCCTACTTCTGAAATTTAGAATCAAACCTAGACATTTGAATTTAGAAATTGTACATGCTATCAAAGCATAGAATATATGTGGAGAAAAAGTATATATGATGGGATGGACTTTTTAGTGTTTACAGTAAAATTTTAAAATGTTGCTGTTTCAGATAAACTGCCACTGAATAACCCCTCGTCCAGGGAAGGTCAGAGGTCATGGGTGTGGGGTCCCACAGGGGAACAAGAGTGGAGTCCTAACATGACTACAGGTTTGTAACATTTTACTGTCAGCATCACTAACTAAAGTTCTTTAACATTATACAGTCTAACCTTGTTATCTAAAAATTGATGGCTTCATCACCACAACATCAGATAACTGGATACAGAAGGTATCCAAATTAAGATTTTTCTCTGTGTTACAGGGAAGAACATTTGTGAAGTAAACAAGGTTTAACTGTAATTGTATGTGTTGTATTCAGCTGCATCAGTTTACATGTATGTATATGTTGTAGGTTTGGCTGCATCTGATGACAGGAATTGCCTGTGTGTATATTTATATATATAGGTTTGGTTTGATATGTCTGTGATAAAAGATCAGATGTATAGGAAGGTGGAGAGGGTTTTGTAGTATCTACAATGTACTGGTCTTTCTTGTCTTTTGTTATCTTGCACTTTCAAATAAATCAGAAAAGAAGTTGACTTCCGCTATATTTATTTACAAATTCATTATTTTTTTGATGCCCAAATTAACATATTCCATTTCTAAAACTTCTGTCTCTGACAGTAGATTGTAAATGTTTATAATATTTTTTAATGAATACTTTTAATGTATATTTTATGGAGAAAGAAGCAGGGAAATACCTAATTGTTAGGAGGATACAAGTTGTGTTCTGGTTTGGTAATATGAAAGTTATGCTGGACTGTGTAGGAGTTTGGTGAGACAGGAATACAACATTCTGACAGATTTCTTATCAAAAAAGTTACACCTGTGATCTGTTTCCATTTTGTTCCTCTTGTGCTTTGATTTAAATGAAATTTGTTTGCAGACAACATGATTTTATCTGGATCACCAGTAGAACTGCTAACCTTAATCTCAGAAGAATTAGATACTCCTCAAACTTAAATTTGAACACTCTTGCTCCAAACTGCCTTCAACTTTTCACACTATTATTATCAAGTGGGATTTGTAATACATTCAAAAGCTATTTTATTACTTGTTTGTTCCCAGTTTTTGTTAAAATACAAATGACACAAGCTATGGCTCCTTACATGTATCTGTTCTTGTATGTTAAAAGAGTTGGATAATAATGTTTAAGAACTCAAATTTCAGAGTAAGCTGCCTTTTGCCAAAAACTTTCGTTAGGACTTCTGCTGTTGTTGGATTGTCTCAGTCCTAAAACAATTTCGAACCTATTTCATGGAAACTCCATTGGAAAAGTCACTGCTCTTTGTTTTGAAAATATTTTTACTCTTTTGTCACACTTTGTCCTCTTTTTCTCTGTAACATATTTGATTGACAATTTTTTGATGAGTTGTTAGGTCTTTAATTGAATCATGAAACATGGTAAACTATATCTTCATAACCTGTACAAAAAGTTTTGGCTTTTTTTTTCACTTTTTTTTAACGGCGTCCATTGTTATGTTTCCATATCTATGCATTTTGATACAATAAGAAATCTCACTTCAGCAATATTTGGGCCTACATTTTTCAAACCATTGATAATTTGTTAAAGTTAAAAATGGTGTGACAATTTTTCAAGAGGTACAAGATCGATCGTTTTTCATGTTTTACCTGTAGGTTTGAAAGAATTGTGCATCTTCATTTACACAAAGCAAATATTGATATGGAATAGTGAATTTTCTACACAATGACACAGGATTACCATCTAGTTCACCTGTGCATCAATAGAAATCATTATGTAGCCAATCCTTCTGCTCGATACATTGCTAACACACTCTGTCATGTGAGGCAAACACTGTAGTGATTGATATAATCAGATATCATCCTTCACCAAGTTGGTAGAGTCTTCTTAGGGTTACATACTCTTCTTGAAAAAATGTCATCCTCAATTTTTAAATGATAACGGCAACTTAGCAGAAAAATTCTCATTACATTGTCAAGTTAGTAGGAAGCAACAAGACTTCTCCTTTTTTTGCCTCTTGTTTCCTTCAGTGTAATGATATGTAGTATATTCTTTTGTTGAACACATGACTATTTTGACAGGGATTTCAATTTGGTAACCATTGGATCTACATACATTGGTTTCTATGATGCGTTGTGTTTTATAATTTGACATCTTTTTATAATTTTCAGATATGCTGAAGGGGATATTCTGCACATGTTGGGATTTCATATCATGTTTTTATCAATAAATCACAAAAGGATCTATTTATGTTTTCATAGAAATTGTACGCCTCACCATATAAAACATACAACATCAAAGAAATTCTATATAGATCTAGAGAGATTGATTTACAAACATAAGCTTGACCATGATTGACACACAACCGATGTATTTTTTATTAGCCTAACAGTCTTGAAATATTTGTGTGTATCTTAAAATTGACAAGAAATAAGAAAAACAGAGGAATAGAATTACAATACCAGCAGAAATTATAAATAAACAGCACAGACAGGTGTATTTACCTGAAACTTTTCATAAAATCTATAATCCAATTGGTGACGGAGTTCCATATTCCCTAACACAGTATAATTAGTCTAATTTTATGTAAGCAGGGTTAGTTCCAAAAATTTCACCTGCCCAAACTGACCTAAGGAAAGATATTTTGATGCAAACAATAGTTTTTAAAGTCCGTAGAAAGATTTGTAAACAGTTCTAAAAATAGCCAGAAATTAGCCAACTTGTGAAGAATATCCCTTTAAATGTAGATAAAAAATTTGCAACAAAATTTCTTTTTTGAACTTGATAGATATTCATAATCGATACATTTAAATATTGTTAAGAGTGTTTTTTTATGTCAAAACATGGAAGTAACAATTCAACAGGTCCAGGCCCAGGATCATGAAATGATCTTTTATATAGACAAAACTGTCTTAAGTTTTGACATGGCAGATCATGAATGATGTCATGAAAAAACAAAACTCAAGTTTATGATTGTTTCATGATCCCCGGGCCAGGTCTCTGATTATTTTCTTCATTTCCTTTACTTTTCAGTTTACAATATATTTCTCATTGAGCAATAAATTCATCATATTAAGGATTAACAAATGCTGCAATGCAGAATATTGAGGAACTCAATTCTATATTTTGGTGATGCGATAGCTTTTTTGTGTAGCTATATCATACACACCCTAAGAAGGAGCTCTGATCTGGTAAGTTTACAAGATTTGATAAATTCATCTATTGTAAGCCTGAGAACAACAATATGGTGATACATTGTGGTAAATTTGACTAGGAAACCCTATAAGAGAATTATGCTAATTTATGATAATGTTTAGTGTCACTGAGAACACTACTGACAGGAGGACTATGACCTTTTGACCTTTCAGGACATGATTGGCGCCCCCTGGAGTACGATAAAGCAGCAAGCAGCAAGTCCTGTCTCGTCAAGCCTATACTTAATGCTGATATAAACTCTAAAAAATTCTGTGCCTGCATAAGTAAGACATTGTAGTGTAAATCTGTTGTGATTTCTCTATCATAATAGGAAGTTATTTTTAAAACCTGTACATGATGAATCACATAAAGAAAAATAAAATACATTGAATTAGAAATTACAGGAAAATTCATCTTCACAGAATCCTAATTCAGTGATATCAGCCGTGTACATTTCCTTCTACATCAATATTATTGTACAGGAGATTGAAGATAACTTCCTTTCTGATGTAAGTTTCAAACATTTTGAATAAATATATTTTCTGACTTAACATGGGTGGCGTCAGGTTTGGTGCTTTGTCTAACCTTTCACAGCTTTCTGTAGATTGTGCACATCCTGCACACATACTGGTTTTAACTAATTTTTATTCCTTTGCTTCAGTACAGAGATCATGTCTAGTCATATACTACATCTGATTAACGTCACTTTGTGTGACCTGTACATCTCCAGATTGTAACATTCAGTTTTACACCTCGTTATAATCTGATAACTAGTTGTTTGTAACATCCAGTTTTACACCTCGTTATAATCTGATAACTAGTTGTTTGTAACATCCAGTTTTACACCTCGTTATAATCTGATAACTAGTTGTTTGTAACATCCAGTTTTACGCCTCGTTATAATCGGATAGCAGTTTGTTAATTTTAAAATTAAAGTATCAAAGTTTATTGTTGATACTATTTTGATAATAAAAACCCTTTGTACTATTTACCTTGTAAACCCTACACTTACTTCTGTGCCATAGTATGATAGTAACTGCCCTATGAGCTTTGATGGCCCTTTGGCAAGTTTCAAGGTCAAAGGTCACACTTCATCACTTTTGAATACAAAGGAAACATTTGTGTAAATTGTCTTTGTAAAAAACTTCCCAACTGATTTAATTAACTTAAAACAAAGAGAACAAAGAGGAAAGGGAGTAGAGAACAGGAAGTGAATACAGAGGAAAGAGAGTAGAGAACAGGAAGTGAATACAGGAGAGTAGAAAAAGGGAATAGAGAGAAAGAGAAGTGAATACAGAAAGAGAGTAGAGAACAGGAAGTTACAGAATACAGGAAGGAAACAGGGGAAAGAGAAGAGAACAGGAAGTGAATACAGAGGAAAGAGAGAAGAAATACAGAGGAAAGGGAGTAGAGAACAGGAAGTGAATACAGAGGAAAGAGAGAAGAGAACAGGAAGTGAATACAGAGGAAAGAGAGAAGAGAACAGGAAGTGAATACAGAGGAAAGAGAGTAGAGAACAGGAAGTGAATACAGAGGAAAGAGAGTAGAGAACAGGAAGTGAATACAGGGGAAAGAGAGTAGAGAACAGGAAGTGAATAACGAGGAAAGAGAGCAGAGAACAGGAACTGAATACAGAGGAAAGAGAGTAGAGAACAGGAAGTGAATAAATGGGAAATAGAGTAGAGAACAGGATATGGATACAGAGGAAAGAGAGTAGAGAACAGGAAGTGAATACAGTGGAAAGAGAGTAGAGAACACAGAGTGAATAAAGAGGAAAGAGAGTAGAGAACAGGAAGTGAATAAAGGGGAAAGAGAGTAGAGAACAGGAAGTGAATACAGAGGAAAGAGAGTAGAGAACAGGAAGTGAATACAGAGGAAAGAGAGTAGAGAACAGGAAGGGAATACAGAGGAAAGAGAGTAGAGAACAGGAAGTGAATAAAGGGGAAAGAGAGTAGAGAACAGGAAGTGAATACAGAGGAAAGAGAGTAGAGAACAGGAAGTGAATACAGAGGAAAGAGAGTAGAGAACAGGAAGTGAATACAGGGGAAAGAGAGTAGAGAACAGGAAGTGAATACAGAGGAAAGAGAGTAGAGAACAGGAAGGGAATAAAGGAGAAAGAGAATTGAGAACAGGAAGTGAATACAGAGGAAAGAGAGAAGAGAACAGGAAGTGAATACAGGGGAAAGAGAGTAGAGAACAGGAAGGGAATACAGAGGAAAGAGAGTAGAGAACAGGAAGTGAATACAGAGGAAAGAGAGTAGAGAACAGGAAGGGAATACAGAGGAAAGAGAGTAGAGAACAGGAAGTGAATACAGAGGAAAGAGAGTAGAGAACAGGAAGGGAATACAGAGGAAAGAGAGTAGAGAACAGGAAGGGAATACAGAGGAAAGAGAATTACAAGAGAACAGAAGTGAATACAGGAAAGAGAGTGAACACAGAGGAAAGAGAGTAGAGAACAGGAAGGGAATACAGAGAGAAAGAGAAGTAATACAGAGAAAGAGAGAAGAACAGGAAGTGAATACAGAGGAAAGAGAGTAGAGAACAGGAAGGGAACAGGAAGGGAATACAGAGGAAAGAGAGTAGAGAACAGGAACTGAATACAGGGGAAAGAGAGTAGAGAACAGGAAGTGAATACAGAGGAAGAGAGTAGAGAACAGGAAGGGAATAAAAGAGAAAGAGAATTGAGAATGAGCAATCAGGTTTAATTCTTAAATCAGAACTAAAAAAAGTCCAGTGTCACCTGCTACATCATGTGATTTTCCTCCAGTAGTTTGATTTCCTTGACTTGTAAGACCCTTCACAAACTTATATACAGGTGAGCATGAATAATTACAAGGTAATTGAAGTTCTTATAACTTGTTTTATTGTACTATATATACAGTTTATAGCAGTGTTGGGTTAGACAAAGCACCAATGACCCTGACTGATAACAGGACTTTAGAGTGTTTTGTAATTACAATACAAATAATGTCAGAATATATAATGTACTTCATAGGGGGCTACACACTTCACATCACCTGTGGATTACAGGAAAAGGTGATATGGGGTCATGACCCTGAAATATATTTGAAATCATTTGAGAAATAATTTAAAAAGTCAGAGTTACATATAATGTAGGTTACATGACATTTTACACACCTTAAATAGGTCAATGTTAATTCACATGACATTTTCGATATATCTCAAATAGACAGTTCATGATCTTTATCGACACCTGAATTACTGACATTGTAATCACATTAAGAGGTCATGACCTTTAATAAATTCAAAGATAATTCAGATGATGGTCATAGATATTTAAAATTCTCTCAAATGAAGTTGCAGTTAAATAAATCATATAATAGTAGAGAGTTTACTGGACTTAATGTAAACTGATAGGACGTGTAGGATAAGTGGAACAGTTGTAGTACTGATAGGACGTGTAGGATAAGTAGAACAGTTGTAGCAATGATAGAACGTGTAGGATAAGTGGAACAGTTGTAGCACTGATAGGACGTGTAGGATAAGTGGAACAGTTGTAGCACTGATAGGACATGTAGGATAAGTGGAACAGTTGTAGCACTGATAGGACGTGTAGGATAAGTGGAACAGTTGTAGCACTGATAGGACATGTAGGATAAGTGGAACAGTTGTAGCACTGATAGGACATGTAGGATAAGTGGAACAGTTGTAGCACTGATAGGACATGTAGGATAAGTGGAACAGTTGTAGCACTGATAGGACATGTAGGATAAGTGGAACAATTGTAGCACTGATAGGATGTGTAGGATAAGTGGAACAGTTGTAGCACTGATAGGACATGTAGGATAAGTGGAACAGTTGTAGCACTGATAGGATGTGTAGGATAAGTGGAACAGTTGTAGCACTGATAGGACATGTAGGATAAGTGGAACAGTTGTAGCAATGATAGAACGTGTAGGATAAGTGGAACAGTTGTAGCACTGATAGGAGGTGTAGCACAGATAGGACATGGATATAGAACGTGTAGGATAAGTGGAGTGTGTAGGATAAGTGGAACAGTTGTAGCACTGATAGGATAAGTGGAACAGTTGTAGCACTGATAGGACATGTAGGATAAGTGGAACAGTTGTAGCACTGATAGGACATGTAGGATAAGTGGAACAGTTGTAGCACTGATAGGAGGTGTAGGATAAGTGGAACAGTTGTAGCACTGATAGGATGTGTAGTATAAGTAGAACAGTTGTAGCACTGATAGGACATGTAGGATAAGTGGAACAGTTGTAGCACTGATAGGAGGTGTAGGATAAGTGGAACAGTTGTAGCACTGATAGGACGTGTAGGATAAGTGGAACAGTTGTAGCACTGATAGGATGTGTAGGATAAGTGGAACAGTTGTAGCACTGATAGGACATGTAGGATAAGTGGAACAGTTGTAGCATTGATAGTGGAACAGTTGTAGCACTGATAGGAGGTGTAGGATAAGTGGAACAGTTGTAGCACTGATAGGACATGTAGGATAAGTGGAACAATTGTAGCTCTGATAGGATGTGTAGGATAAGTGGAACAGTTGTAGCAATGATAGAACGTGTAGGATAAGTGGAACAGTTGTAGCACTGATAGGACGTGTAGGATAAGTGGAACAGTTGTAGCACTGATAGGACGTGTAGGATAAGTGGAACAGTTGTAGCACTGATAGGACGTGTAGGATAAGTGGAACAGTTGTAGCACTGATAGGACGTGTAGGATAAGTGGAACAGTTGTAGCACTGATAGGATGTGTAGGATAAGTGGAACAGTTGTAGCACTGATAGGATGTGTAGGATAAGTGGAACAGTTGTAGCACTGATAGGACGTGTAGGATAAGTGGAACAGTTGTAGCACTGATAGGACGTGTAGGATAAGTGGAACAGTTGTAGCACTGTGTAGGATAAGTGGAACAGTTGTAGCACTGATAGGATGTGTAGGATAAGTGGAACAGTTGTAGCACTGATAGGAGATGTAGGATAAGTGGAACAGTTGTAGCACTGTTATAGGAACAGTTGTAGCACTGATGTGTGTACTGAACAGTTGTAGCACACTGATAGGATGTGTAGGATAAGTGGAACAGTTGTAGCACTGATAGGACGTGTAGGATAAGTGGAACAGTTGTAGCACTGATAGGAGGTGTAGGATAAGTGGAACAGTTGTAGAACTGATAGGATGTGTAGGATAAGTGGAACAGTTGTAGCACTGATAGGAGGTGTAGGATAAGTGGAACAGTTGTAGCACTGATAGGATGTGTAGGATAAGTGGAACAGTTGTAGCACTGATAGGATGTGTAGGATAAGTGGAACAGTTGTAGCACTGATAGGAGGTGTAGGATAAGTGGAACAGTTGTAGCACTGATAGGATGTGTAGGATAAGTGGAACAGTTGTAGCACTGATAGGATGTGTAGGATAAGTGGAACAGTTGTAGCACTGATAGGACATGTAGGATAAGTGGAACAGTTGTAGCACTGATAGGACATGTAGGATAAGTGGAACAGTTGTAGCACTGATAGGATGTGTAGGATAAGTGGAACAGTTGTAGCACTGATAGGATGTGTAGGATAAGTGGAACAGTTGTAGCACTGATAGGAGGTGTAGGATAAGTGGAACAGTTGTAGCACTGATAGGACATGTAGGATAAGTGGAACAGTTGTAGCACTGATAGGATGTGTAGGATAAGTGGAACAGTTGTAGCACTGATAGGACATGTAGGATAAGTGGAACAGTTGTAGCACTGATAGGATGTGTAGGATAAGTGGAACAGTTGTAGCACTGATAGGATGTGTAGGATAAGTGGAACAGTTGTAGCACTGATAGGAGATGTAGGATAAGTGGAACAGTTGTAGAACTGATAGGATGTGTAGGATAAGTGGAACAGTTGTAGCACTGATAGGATGTGTAGGATAAGTGGAACAGTTGTAGCACTGATAGGATGTGTAGGATAAGTGGAACAGTTGTAGCACTGATAGGAGGTGTAGGATAAGTGGAACAGTTGTAGAACTGATAGGATGTGTAGGATAAGTGGAACAGTTGTAGCACTGATAGGACATGTAGGATAAGTAGAACAGTTTTAGAACTGATAGGATGTGTAGGATAAGTGGAACAGTTGTAGAACTGATAGGACATAGGATAAGTAGAACAGTTGTAGCACTGATAGGACATGTAGGATAAGTGGAACAGTTGTAGCACTGATAGGAGGTGTAGGATAAGTGGAACAGTTGTAGAACTGATAGGATGTGAAGGATAAGTGGAACAGTTGTAGCACTGATAGGATGTGTAGGATAAGTGGAACAGTTGTAGCACTGATAGGACATGTAGGATAAGTGGAACAATTGTAGCACTGATAGGAGGTGTAGGATAAGTGGAACAGTTGTAGCACTGATAGGATGTGTAGGATAAGTGGAACAGTTGTAGCACTGATAGGACGTGTAGGATAAGTGGAACAGTTGTAGAACTGATAGGATGTGTAGGATAAGTGGAACAATTGTAGCACTGTGGAGATTTAATGGCTGCTGACTCCTAATATCTATTCAGAATAACTACCATTAGATACAATGTGAGTGTGTAATTTGCCTGGTTTCACTGTTAATCACTCGAGCATGTTTAATAATTAGTAATATTACATGTTAGTACATATAATACCAGTCTATAAACATTTCAATGACATCATAATTCAATTGTGAAATCAGATTTTTTTTCATGTGACACTAAAACTTAAGAGATGATAAGAAGTAAAAACATTTTGTGTGCATTGTTCTTGGTATACTAACTTCTTAAGAATGATATCTGCTAGCTATCTACACAATGGATGACCAGTATTATTACAAATACTTTGCTTTCTTAATCAGAACTTGGCAGTTTGTAATTCTGTCACAAATGTGCTTTCATATATTACATTTTAAAACATGCTTTGATTTTCTGGCCATTTCTTTAATGCTGTAATCTCAATTTAAATTTGATGATTGCATTAAAAGACAATTTATCATCCTCTTAAAGGTTTTTAGTATTTTAAAATGCAACTTTCAGTGTATATATTGTAAACATAACCAATATTAACTTAAGAGAAGATTTGTTTATAAAATTGGAAATCGTAGATGTCAACAGTCTGTAGCCTGGTGTTTTATGTTGAGGGTTGAAGGAGATTGTGGATGTCAACAGTCTGTAGCCTGGTGTTTTATGTTGAGGGTTGAAGGAGATTGTGGATGTCAACAGTCTGTAGCCTGGTGTTTTATGCTGTGGGTTGAAGGAGATTGTGGATGTCAACAGTCTGTAGCCTGGTGTTTTATGTTGAGGGTTGAAGGAGATTGTGGATGTCAACAGTCTGTAGCCTGGTGTTTTATGTTGGGGGTTGGAGGAGATTGTGGATGTCAACAGTTTTTAGCCTGGTGTTTTATGTTGGGGGTTGGAGGAGATTGTGGATGTCAACAGTCTGTAGCCTGGTGTTTTATGTTGGGGGTTGGAGGAGATTGTGGATGTCAACAGTCTGTAGCCCGGTGTTTTATGTTGAGGGTTGGAGGAGATTGTAGATGTCAACAGTCTGTAGCCTGGTGTTTTATGTTGAGGGTTGAAGGAGATTGTAGATGTCAACAGTCTGTAGCCTGGTGTTTTATGTTGAGGGTTGAAGGAGATTGTAGATGTCAACAGTCTGTAGCCTGGTGTTTTATGTTGAGGGTTGAAGGAGATTGTGGATGTCAACAGTTTTTAGCCTGGTGTTTTATGTTGGGGGTTGAAGGAGATTGTGGATGTCAACAGTCTGTAGCCCGGTGTTTTATGTTGAGGGTTGGAGGAGATTGTAGATGTCAACAGTCTGTAGCCTGGTGTTTTATGTTGAGGGTTGAAGGAGATTGTAGATGTCAACAGTCTGTAGCCTGGTGTTTTATGTTGAGGGTTGGAGGAGATTGTAGATGTCAACAGTCTGTAGCCTGGTGTTTTATGTTGGGGGTTGGAGGAGATTGTGGATGTCAACAGTCTGTAGCCTGGTGTTTTATGTTGAGGGTTGAAGGAGATTGTAGATGTCAACAGTCTGTAGCCTGGTGTTTTATGTTGAGGGTTGAAGGAGATTGTGGATCTCAATAGTCTAGTGCCCCCTGTTTCAGGATCTTGGTAGGAGCTTATGGATGTCATCTGTCTTTTTCCTGTTGTTTTAGGCTGAGGTTAGAAGGACATTATGGATGTCCAGACTATTGCTCTGTTCTTTAGGATCAGGGTAAAAATACATGTTCAGATTAAGTTCATTTGCCTGGGAAGCGGATTTCTTTGGGCCCTGGCATCATTGGCAAACATCTCATCATGATTTCTGTCTGTGTGTCCATCTGTCCAAAATACATTTGTGTCCCCTCCATAACATTATATCCAGTCATAGTCTAGTAATAAACCTTTATGGGATGGTTAATCATTACCAGAACATGTGTCACATACCAGATTCTTTTTGTTCTCAAAACGTCAAGTTCTCAAGTTTAGACTTTTTAATGGTATCTCTATATTTGTCTGTGCTTGTGTCTGTCTGAAACACATGTCTGCTTCATTACTCTGTAACCATAGTATAACGATGAAACTCTGTCTGATTGTCATTATTGGAAGGCGTGCCACATATCAAATGTTCTTGTGGGTTCTTCAAAGGTCTAGTTTTCAAACATAGGGTTTTAAATGGGACCCTAATATTGATCAACAGAGGGTTGTGTCTGCACCATAACTTTGCAGGCAGTCAAGTCTTATCATAATGGAGGGTTCTCAGAGATGGTTTCCAACCTTATAACATCTAGTTTGTTCATACCTTTTGCGGATTGTTCAGATATTTGATCATGTTGAAAATCATCCTGAACAACTTGAGCAAATTTCTCAAAATTAAAGTTCAAAATGCACAGTGAAGAAATTTTATTTTTGATAACTCTTCCTTTCCTTTATTGGTATTTGCGTTTTTATGCCTACACCAGACATTGCCAGGAGCATGTAGTGTTACACCTTTCTGTCATTCTGGTTATTCTGTCATTTCATCAATCTGTCTGTCCCCATTTACATTGTCTTTGCAACTCCTCTTAAACCCTATGGAGATTTTTGATAAGACTTGGTATGATGCAAAATACCTTGTCTTTTGCAAGTTCTCCTAAACCCTTGAGAGGATTTTAAAGAAACTTGGTACAAAGAAAGACAACATTGTGTAGATGTGTGTAAAGCAAGGGGAACAGTGTTTTACAGGAGTTATGACCCTTGAACTTAGCTTTTTCATCGCAAAATTAATACCTTTGGGGCTGGAGAGATGTGGGGGGAGGGGGGGGGGTGACATTTGAATGTAGGTCCAACCATTGTGAAGATAATTATGGAACATTTTAAAACCATTCAGTATTCACAAGAAATTCATCAAGCAACCACTGCTTATAGCTCCAAATTAGATCTTGCTTTCGCCAATATGTCCATCCCTACAGATGTACTTCTGCACACTGCTTCTCTTACTGCTGGACAGTTGTGATTAAAAGTTGAATCTGAGGTAAATATATCTTTCTTTTATATGCAGATTAAATGTAATGTCCATTTCAAAATAAACACTTGAAGAGCTTTGCTGCCAGCTTGGGCCTTTGTGAGGCTCAGAGGCATCTAGTGTAGTAAGGTGAAGTTGGCCTGTGCAGCTGAATACAAGTGGCCTGCGATCATAGATGTTTTCAAAACAAAATTTGTTCATTTCAGAATCTTTACTAAAAATTAAATCAAGAGCTCAGATCAAATTTCTTTCCCACAGTAAATACACATACTTACAATTAATGACTAATAAGATTATAAGTACATTGTATTTCAATGTCTTTATTTGCATAAGCAGGGGCAGCATCTAAATCCTTAGCATGAGAGGTATTACAAACATTTCTTTGTCAGTGACTTAAACAGATTAGAATTGTTGTAAATTACTTAAATTTGCTTCGAATTAGTGGATATTTTCAGTACATGATTTTTTCAATAGAAAAAAAATCTTTCTCTTGATGGTTCAAACTTGCCTATTCTTATTTTACAACTTGACTTGTTTGCATGAACAGATTAAGTTTTATAGTCGGTAAATATTGTTTGACATGTACTGATAGAGAAACCACACTGTTCGGCCATGTGTGTAAGAACTCCCATTTTGTCAGCACTTTATCATACAAGTTTTAAGGTATTTCTAAAGCAAATGATTCTTTGTATTGCTAGAATTATTTTAAGCTTTCGGTGATAGCAGTATATGGAATATAAAGAATTCCACAGCAACTTTAGAATTGCATGGGGCTATTCTTGCTTGTGTTGAATTACAGTAAAATTTGAGAAAATGATAAAGACACTGCATGATGGTGATTTGCATGGAGAAGAACACCTAAAGCATTTCTTGTGCTGTATATTGGAAATTGATCTTTATTTTTAGAGAGAATTTCATTTCTGTTTAAATTTATTCCAAGTTCTTAAATGAAAATAATTAACTTGATATCTTTACTTACCTTTACTTACCTTTGTCTACGTTTTCTTCATATTTACATGTGGCTACATTTCTTTATACATCTGTATATGTGTGTGGCTACATTTCTTTATACATCTGTACATGTGTGTGGCTACATTTCTTTATACATCTGTACATGTGTGTGGCTACATTTCTTTATACATCTGTACATGTGTGTGGCTACGTTTCTTTATACATCTGTACATGTGTGTGGCTACATTTCTTTATACATCTGTATATATGTGTGGCTACGTTTCTTTATACATCTGTACATGTGTGTGGCTACGTTTCTTTATACATCTGTACATGTGTGTGGCTACATTTCTTTATACATCTGTATATGTGTGTGGCTACATTTCTTTATACATCTGTAGATGTGTGTGGCTACGTTTCTTTATACATCTGTATATGTGTGTGGCTACGTTTCTTTATACATCTGTACATGTGTGTGGCTACGTTTCTTTATACATCTGTACATGTGTGTGGCTACGTTTCTTTATACATCTGTATATGTGTGTGGCTACGTTTCTTTATACATCTGTACATGTGTGTGGCTACGTTTCTTTATACATCTGTACATGTGTGTGGCTACGTTTCTTTATACATCTGTACATGTGTGTGGCTACGTTTCTTTATACATCTGTACATGTGTGTGGCTACGTTTCTTTATACATCTGTACATGTGTGTGGCTACGTTTCTTTATACATCTGTACATGTGTGTGGCTACGTTTCTTTATACATCTGTACATGTGTGTGGCTACGTTTCTTTATACATCTGTACATGTGTGTGGCTACGTTTCTTTATACATCTGTACATGTGTGTGTGTACATGTGTGTGGCTACGTTTCTTTATACATCTGTACATGTGTGTGGCTACGTTTCTTTATACATCTGTACATGTGTGTGGCTACGTTTCTTTATACATCTGTACATGTGTGTGGCTACGTTTCTTTATACATCTGTACATGTGTGTGGCTACGTTTCTTTATACATCTGTACATGTGTGTGGCTACGTTTCTTTATACATCTGTACATGTGTGTGGCTACGTTTCTTTATACATCTGTACATGTGTGTGGCTACGTTTCTTTATACATCTGTACATGTGTGTGGCTACGTTTCTTTATACATCTGTATATGTGTGTGGCTACGTTTCTTTATACATCTGTACATGTGTGTGGCTACGTTTCTTTATACATCTGTACATGTGTGTGGCTACATTTCTTTATACATCTGTACATGTGTGTGGCTACATTTCTTTATACATCTACATTTCTTTATACATCTGTACATGTGTGTGGCTACATTTCTTTATACATCTGTATATGTGTGTGGCTACGTTTCTTTATACATCTATATTTGTGCGTGGCTCTTTGTGTGGCTATACGATAGCCTTATTCTGGTCCGTACGAACATTTGAGTTGGCATTGGAGATAGCTTTGCCTATGTAGTGGTTTTTCCTTTACTAACAAATTTCTCTTTGTTTGCTTCCTTTTGCAGAAATGATTTATTGTAAAATGTTTGATTTGATGCCAATAATGACATATATAGACAATGTCTGTTGTACTGTGAATCATTGAAATTTTCCATGGAAGCCATTTTGTTGTCAACAGGTAATAAACAAATAAAAAATGTGACAAATCCCATCATCTGTTTAGATATGTGTTTGAGATTTATTATAAGAAAATAAGGAAATGTTTATATTCAAATACAAACTGATTTGTCACAGTTTGTATTAAAATCTATAAGTAGCATGTATTAGTTTCTTTGAATCTGAATGTCAAATTATGAACAATAATGAAAATGTGAAAATATCAAGTGTGAAAGAGTTGTAATAAACAAAGCAACAAAATAAAAAATTCCTAAAATTTCATTGATTTACATATTGTCCTAGATGTGATGAGGATCACACAGATGATTCTATAACCTTGTAGTATAGTGATGTCACATTGCCTGATTTGAAGCCTAATATCGGCCAGTTTATCCTCGAATTGCATGCTCAAGGGTCTTCCTCTGATTAGTGATGAATATTCTATCAACTGGTGCTGTAGCAGATGTCTGTCGTCTATCCTGAATGGAGGTACTTCTTGCTGGTGATCATTCAGACCCTTGATAATTGTCCTTGTCAGTGTATTTTAATTGTATTTTACATACCACTAATTTGCCACTCGTAATGATTTGCTTGTGTGATTAACAAGTTCACTTTTCTATCTTTTCTGTTGTTTTGTCCGTGAATATGTTAATCAGTTTGTTTTATTTAAACTGGCTGATTTTTGTAGGAATTTTTTAGATGAGTTCTGCTCTATTTATGAAAATAAGCACTATATATTTATATATAACAGGTGAGGGATACAGGGCTCTGGGTTTGAATTATAAAATAAATTGGTCTCATTTTTGCTGGAATGCAATTCTAGATAACCGTTTGTTTTAGTATACATTGAAGGTCCTCTAACTTCTTTTTAGCTGATGATGTAGTCTTTTCGATTAATTTGGTAATAATGACATTTTTCTGTACGTGTTAAATGTATTCAATTATTCTCAATTGAAATCTGATATTTAGTAAGATGGAAATACCACATGTGAATTTCATTTCCATGTAGTGCTATGAATGCAGCATTTTATGTGTGTTGCCATGGTAACCTGTGTTACTTAAGTGATATTTCCTGCCCCTGTATGACCAGGTGTGGACTGGAAGTCACTGACCATACCTGCCTCCCTCCCTATCACCACCGACTACTTCCCTGGCAAGAAGAGTCTGCAGACAGACTATGTTTTTGCTACCTATAGTTTGCTTCCTGAACAGGATTGTGACTACGGCATGGATTACCAGAGGTAATATTGTCAAGGTCATCTGCCAGAGATGATAAATTGTCAAGGTCATCTATCAGAAATGATAAGTTGTCAAGTTTGTTTATCAGAGGTAATAATGTCAAGGTTGTTTATCAGAGGTAATAATGTCAAGGTTGTTTATCAGAGGTAATAATGTCAAGGTTGTCTACCAGAGGTAATAATGTCAAGTTTGTCTACCAGAGGTAATAATATCAAGGTTGTCTACCAGAGGTAATAATGTCAAGGTTGTTTATCAGAGGTAATAATGTCAAGGTTGTCTACCAGAGGTAATAATGTCAAGGTTGTCTACCAGAGGTAATAATGTCAAGGTTGTTTATCAGAGGTAATAATGTCAAGGTTGTCTACCAGAGGTAATAATGTCAAGTTTGTCTACCAGAGGTAATAATATCAAGGTTGTCTACCAGAGGTAATAATGTCAAGGTTGTTTATCAGAGGTAATAATGTCAAGGTTGTCTACCAGAGGTAATAATGTCAAGGTTGTTTATCAGAGGTAATAATGTCAAGGTTGTCTACCAGAGGTAATAATGTCAAGGTTGTCTACCAGAGGTAATAATGTCAAGGTTGTTTATCAGAGGTAATAATGTCAAGGTTGTTTATCAGAGGTAATAATGTCAAGGTTGTTTATCAGAGGTAATAATGTCAAGGTTGTCTATCAGAGGTAATAATGTCAAGGTTGTCTACCAGAGGTAATAATGTCAAGGTTGTCTACCAGAGGTAATAATGTCAAGGTTGTTTATCAGAGTTAATAATGTCAAGGTTGTTTATCAGAGGTAATAATGTCAAGGTTGTTTATCAGAGGTAATAATGTCAAGGTTGTCTCCTATAGGTAATAATGTCAAGGTTGTCTCCTATAGGTAATAATGTCAGGGTTGTCTGCCAGAGGTAATAATGTCAAGGTTGTTTATCAGAGGTAATAATGTCAAGGTTGTCTCCTAGAGTTAATGATGTCAAGGTTGTCTCCTAGAGGTAATAACGTCAAGGTTGCCTCCTAGAGTTAATAATGTCAAGGTTGTCCACTAGAGGTAATAATGTCAAGGTGTTGTTCATCAAAGATAATAATGTCAAGGTTGTCTACCAGAGGTAATATTGTCAAGGTTGTCTACCAGAGGTAATAATGTCAAGGTTGTCTACCAGAGGTAATAATGTCAAGGTTGTCTACCAGAGGTAATAATGTCAAGGTTGTCTGCCAGAAGTAATAATGTCAAGGTTGTCTGCCAGAAGTAATAATGTCAAGGTTGTCTACCAGAAGTAATAATGTCAAGGTTGTCTACCAGAGGTAATAATGTCAAGTTTGTCTACCAGAGGTAATAATTTCAAGGTTGTTTATCAGAGGTAATAATGTCAAGGTTGTCTGCCAGAGGTGATAATGTCAAGGTTGTCTGCCAGAGGTAATAATGTCAAGGTTGTCTACCAGAAGTAATAATTTCAAGGTTGTTTATCAGAGGTAATAATGTCAAGGTTGTCTGCCAGAGGTAATAATGTCAAGGTTGTCTACCAGAGGTAATAATGTCAAGGTTGTCTACCAGAGGTAATAATTTCAAGGTTGTTTATCAGAGGTAATAATGTCAAGGTTGTCTGCCAGAGGTAATAATGTCAAGGTTGTCTGCCAGAGGTAATAATGTCAAGGTTGTCTACCAGAAGTAATAATTTCAAGGTTGTTTATCAGAGGTAATAATGTCAAGGTTGTCTGCCAGAGGTAATAATGTCAAGGTTGTTTATCAGAGGTAATAATGTCAAGGTTGTCTACTAGAGGTAATAATGTCAAGGTTGTCTACTAGAGGTAATAATGTCAAGGTTGTCTGCCAGAGGTAATAATGTCAAGGTTGTCTACTAGAGGTAATATTGTCAAGGTCACCTATCCCAGTGTTTATGAGGAATTGACTTATTACAGGATAATGAAATTCCAAGCATTAATATATTGGCAAAGACATGTGGTAATAAAGAAAACAGTAATTTATGATAAAAAAATACCACAAAATAGAAGCCATATGACGATTTTCGGAGTAAGGAGTGAAGGTAGGTACAACAAGCTAGCACTGTCTCTCTCTGCACCTCAGGAGTATTGAAGTTGAGTTTGATACCAAAACCGGTCAACAAAATCAGTTTCTATTCTATTCCTACCTACCATTTAGGTTTTTATTGTTTCTGAAATCTGTCTTTATTAAGAATATTGAAAAATTAACATACAGTCCTATGAGTCACCAAGCTGATTATTACCAGTGTATCAGCAGTAGAAACACTTGCTCTCCTCATCACTATGTTTTTATTTTTTTTCAGTCTTTCCACAGATGAGAGGTATTTTAAGAGGAAGAACCTGACATCAAAGCAGGTGTTTAAAGAACTGGTTTCCCAACGTCTGTCTCAAGGATTCCAAGTCATTGTCAATAAGTCACCAAGCTCTAAATCCCAACAGGTGTCACTAGGCTCCAGTCCGCAGTACCAACACACTGTGGGACTTATCCGGGCAAGAGCCCGCACAGAACAGTCGGTATGTCTTACTTCTGATTCCTGACTCCATCATAAAAACAAAAAAGTAACGGGGAAATTGAAATCTCTATGTTTATCTCGCCTCTTGGTGGAAAGCTGTACATGTTGGTTTCATTGTAGGAAAAGATCGAGATAAGCAACCGAACAGTCTGTCATGTTTTTTATTTCCAATGCTAGTGGGTATATAGGATGGACGAGGTCCTTAGATCTCTTACTGTTTAAAGACAAGACATTATCAAAAAATCTGAAGATGAAATGGAATAACTTTGCAAGGTCTTTGTGACCTGTTTAGATAAGCGCTTTGATGAATTCAGCCTCCTATGAGAAAAAAAAAACAGGTTGTTCACATAGGTATGTCAATAATTGGAAGACCTTAGCCTCAAACTCCATAATGTTAACCAGAAACTCTATCATTTATATGATTGCTTCCTCTGTATATTTCTTTTTTGATTTGAATATATATTTTTTCTTTTTGCATGAAATACATCTCAAATAACTCAAAATCATGTATTTGTACCGCTTGGAAAAGGAAGCTGTCATAACAGTAGAATGGAGGTATTGTTTCAGTTTAGAATGGTGTTTAGTAGTGTACAGTGTAGACAAATCTAATGTTCTTATAGAAAAAATGATTTTTAGAAGAGGGTGTTGTAGATTGATTAATAGCTCTTTTGGAGTTCTTTACAATCCACATACTATTAAGTCCACTTCTTGAGTAAACAGTATCACAATTAGACTGTAACCCAGATTTGATAGTGCTAAGAATGGTGATGAGTATTTTCAACAAAAGTTTGGTTGAATAGTAAGACGAGCCAGCAAATATGTTGTTAATATAGACTCATTTGAAGTTTAGGAATCCAATATAAATGGAGGAGGTCCATATCCTTATAATTAATATACAATCTAAATGATTATAATACTGAAGTGTGATTAGCCAGTATTTTTTTCTTTGGAAAGATTGCATAATGTAAAGGTTGGGTTTCTTAAGTTATCAAGCAAGCTTAGTTCTTTTTGTATACAAGATATTTTATAATGTTTGCAGACAAGGATCAAGTTATTGGACACCTTATCTGCAGGCTTGATAAATGAATCTTAAATGTGAAATATGATTTTTGAAATCATTATCAATTTTTTGAGCTGAAACAGTAGGTATTGATATGAATATATATATAGTCAACACTCCCTTTTTATTGATTTGCTGTTTTAGTCATCTCTCAAATTGTTATAAATAAAATTATATTACACAAATGATATAACTTTTTTTTTGTTCTACAGGAGGAATGTTATCTGAGTATAGGAAGAATATTTCATAAAGTCTCTGTCACGGGACCTGAAATTACTGTCACCAGGTACAGCCCCAGGTAGGTTAGGTGTCCTAGAGGAACCAGCATCACCAAATCAGTAGTGTTTTGTCACCAGGTACAGCCCCAGGTAGGTTAGGTGTACTAGAGGAACCAGCATCACCAGATCAGTAGTGTTTTGTCACAAGGTACAGCCCCAGGTAGGTTAGGTGTACTAGAGGAACCAGCATCACCAGATCAGTAGTGTTTTGTCACCAGGTACAGCCCCAGGTAGGTTAGGTGTACTAGAGGAACCAGCATCACCAAATCAGTAGTGTTTTGTCACCAGGTACAGCCCCAGGTAGGTTAGGTGTACTAGAGGAACCAGCATCACCAGATCAGCAGTGTTTTGTCACCAGGTACAGCCCCAGGTAGGTTAGGTGTACTAGAGGAACCAGCATCACCAGATCAGTAGTGTTTTGTCACCAGGTACAGCCCCAGGTAGGTTAGGTGTACTAGAGGAACCAGCATCACCAAATCAGTAGTGTTTTGTCACCAGGTACAGCCCCAGGTAGGTTAGGTGTACTAGAGGAACCAGCATCACCAAATCAGTAGTGTTTTGTCACCAGGTACAGCCCCAGGTAGGTTAGGTGTACTAGAGGGACCAGCATCACCAAATCAGTAGTGTTTTGTCACCAGGTACAGCCCCAGGTAGGTTAGGTGTACTAGAGGGACCAGCATCACCAAATCAGTAGTGTTTTGTCACCAGGTACAGCCCCAGGTAGGTTAGGTGTACTAGAGGAACCAGCATCACCAAATCAGTAGTGATTTGTCACAAGGTACAACCCCAGGTAGGTTAGGTGTACTAGAGGAACCAGCATCACCAAATCAGTAGTGTTTTGTCACCAGGTACAGCCCCAGGTAGGTTTAGTGTACTAGAGGGACAAGCATCACCAAATCAGTAGTGTTTTGTCACCAGGTACAGCCCCAGGAAGGTTTAGTGTACTAGAGGGACCAGCATCACCAAATCAGTAGTGTTTTGTCACCAGGTACAGCCCCATGTAGGTTTAGTTTACGAGAGGAACCAGCATCACCAAATCAGTAGTGTTTTGTCACCAGGTACCCCACCAGGTAGGTTAGGTGTACTAGAGGAACCAGCATCACCAGATCAGTAGTGTTTTATCACAAGGTACAGCCCCAGGTAGGTTAGGTGTACTAGAGGGACCAGCATCACCAGCATCACCAAATCAGTAGTGTTTTGTCACCAGGTACCCCACCAGGTAGGTTAGGTGTACTAGAGGAACCAGCATCACCAGATCAGTAGTGTTTTATCACAAGGTACAGCCCCAGGTAGGTTAGGTGTACTAGAGGGACCAGCATCACCAGATCAGTAGTGTTTTGTCACCAGGTACAGCCCCAGGTAGGTTTAGTGTACTAGAGGGACCAGCATCACCAGATCAGTAGTGTTTTGTCACCAGGTACAGCCCCAGGAAGGTTTAGTGTACTAGAGGGACCAGCATCACCAGATCAGTAGTGTTTTGTCACCAGGTACAGCCCCATGTAGGTTTAGTTTACGAGAGGAACCAGCATCACCAAATCAGTAGTGTTTTGTCACCAGGTACCCCACCAGGTAGGTTAAGTGTACGAGATTGACCCAAATGGTTGCTTTCAAAAAGCTTCAGTGAAAAGTAGTTTATGTTGCTCCTTTTTATGAAGTAATCAGTCTTATTTGTCTCACATTGAAATTTGATAAAATTTTGATTTAGATTCAAATTACTCAATAATATATTTGAAAATGCATATCAGACATCAGTTACCTTGTAGAGTTCTGTCAGTGTTCTGGGTAAAGTATGGTTATACAAAAGTGATGGCCCCTGATTTTATCTATGTTTGTGAATTTTCCTACAGACACCCAGGACCAGAGCTGAAGCTCCCGTACTGTTACCGCTTCCAGGCCCCGGACTCCCTTAGCTACGATGTGTCCTGGAGTGAGTTTCGTAACGAAAAACTGGAGAACTACAATTGGAACTACCTAGATCAGTACATCTGTACCCGAGGGGAGGGGGACTATGGTCTGGTGGAGGTAAGGATTGACTGGTTAAACACTGTTTCTAAGGAGGAATATGGTATACATCTACTGATGGAGAACATCACTAATCCCATAGATAAGAATCTAAGTCTTTGTGTAAATAATTCTGTAAATGATGGGAGGACTTTTTATATAAGACAGGATAGGAATCTAAGTCTTTGTGTAAATAATTCTGTAAATGATGGGAGGATGTTTTATATAAGACAGGATAGGAATCTAAGTCTTTGTGTAAATAATTCTGTAAATGATGGGAGGAGTTTTTATATAAGACAGGATAGGAACACTGTCTTTGTGTAAATAATTCTGTAAATGATGGAGAACATTTTATATAAGACAGGATAGGAATCTAAGTCTTTGTGTAAATAATTCTGTAAATGATGGGAGGATGTTTTATATAAATAAGACAGGATAGGAATCTAAGTCTTTGTGTAAATAATTCTGTAAATGATGGGAGGACGTTTTATATAAGACAGGATAGGAATCTAAGTCTTTGTGTAAATAATTCTGTAAATGATGGGAGGACTTTTTATATAAGACAGGATAGGAATCTAAGTCTTTGTGTAAATAATTCTGTAAATGATGGGAGGATGTTTTATATAAATAAGACAGGATAGGAATCTAAGTCTTTGTGTAAATAATTCTGTAAATGATGGGAGGATGTTTTATATAAATAAGACAGGATAGGAATCTAAGTCTTTGTGTAAATAATTCTGTAAATGATGGGAGGATGTTTTATATAAATAAGACAGGATAGGAATCTAAGTCTTTGTGTCTGTGAAAAGAAAAGACAAATTCAACATTGTTTGTTATGTTGTTGACAGTCACTGAAGTTCTGGAGGAGTCGTTTCCTTATCATGCCCTGTAACAACCCGGCTACAAAAAAAATCATTGATGGTCATCCAAGGTCAGTAGCTGACAATATTTATATAAGTACTACCTTGCATTCTGAATCTCCTGTCTTCATTATCCAGTCACATTAATCCTAATCATTTATGTTATGTCCCCGTTATCCAGACTCCTTAATCCAGTCCTCATTAATCTGGTGTCCCTGTTATCCAGACTCCTTAATCCAGTCCTCATTAATCTGGTGTCCCTGTTATCCAGACTCCTTAATCCAGTCCTCATTAATCTGGTGTCCCCGTTATCCAGACTCCTTAATCCAGTCCTCATTAATCTGGTGTCCCTGTTATCCAGACTCCTTAATCCAGTCCTCATTAATCTGGTGTCTCTGTTATCCAGACTCCTTAATCCAGTCCTCATTAATCTGGTGTCCCCGTTATCCAGACTCCTTAATCCAGTCCTCATTAATCTGGTGTCCCCGTTATCCAGACTCCTTAATCCAGTCCTCATTAATCTGGTGTCCCTGTTATCCAGACTCCTTAATCCAGTCCTCATTAATCTGGTGTCTCTGTTATCCAGACTCCTTAATCCAGTCCTCATTAATCTGGTGTCCCTGTTATCCAGACTCCTTAATCCAGTCCTCATTAATCTGGTGTCCCCGTTATCCAGACTCCTTAATCCAGTCCTCATTAATCTGGTGTCCCCGTTATCCAGACTCCTTAATCCAGTCCTCATTAATCTAGTGTCCCTGTTATCCAGACTCCTTAATCTAGTCCTCATTAATCTGGTGTCCCATTCATTCATTCATTCATGATGTAAAAATTGACCTTTGAATGTGTCATGCCTATAAGGACTTAACTTCTGGGTCCATATTTGAGATCCCAACTTGATCACTATATAAACTCTTACTGGGCTTTGAAAGAGAAAGACAGACATGATATAAGAATTTATTTATTGATCTTGCCCTACCAAAGAGGTTAAGTGACTGGAAATATTTGAAATATCAAACCTACAGGAAAACAATTCCATTGCTGGGCTTGAAGTTCCAGGTAAGCAATACAGGCTCTATGTGCCTCTTGTCTTATTACCCAGTCTTGTCAATCCAGATGCCACTAATTGTATAATATATAAATGATGTATCACGTACATAGAACAGGTACATGTAACATTACTTCTTTAAGGAATTGATTTTCTGTACCTGACAGATGTGATATATATGAAGAAAAAACAATGGTGGAGTACCAGAACTTGGTACACGGATTTGTACGCATGATTGAGATCCTGAACCGATTGAAGAGGACAGCCAAAAGGTCAAAGGTCAGTAATTTGTTGGTAATGCCTCACAATACTTATACACATAGATACATCATGGCCTGGGGGCGAGAGGGGAGGGGGGTAATTATGAATAAGTACAGATTCTATTTTATCATACTATTAGATCATACTAGATAGGAGATTTACATGACTTGTATATATTTACATGTATTATTAAAGTATTCATCACTAGAAAGTGATTAGAGGTGCATCAGTTCTATAAATAAATAACTCATGTGTTTACAATAACAAGAAAGCATGCAGTAGTATTCTTTGTGATTTTGAAAAGATTGTTAAATTCTCTAAAGTTAAAAGCATACAAAATATTCTTAATACTGGTATTCCATTGTGCATTGAGATCATTGTCTTAATCACATATCTACAGAAAGGGTCATTGTCTTAATCACATATCTACAGCCAGGGTCTTACACATGTAGATATATTCAATGTATGTTGAGGTCATTGTCTTAATCACATATCTACAGCCAGGGTCTTACACATGTAGATATATTCAATGTATGTTGAGGTCATTGTCTTAATCACATATCTACAGCCAGGGTCTTACACATGTAGATATATTCAATGTATGTTGAGGTCATTGTCTTAATCACATATCTACAGCCAGGGTCTTACACATGTAGATATATTCAATGTATGTTGAGGTCATTGTCTTAATCACATATCTACAGCCAGGGTCTTACACATGTAGATATATTCAATGTATGTTGAGGTCATTGTCTTAATCACATATCTACAGCCAGGGTCTTACACATGTAGATATATTCAATGTATGTTGAGGTCATTGTCTTAATCACATATCTACAGCCAGGGTCTTACACATGTAGATATATTCAATGTATGTTGAGGTCATTGTCTTAATCACATATCTACAGCCAGGGTCTTACACATGTAGATATATTCAATGTATGTTGAGGTCATTGTCTTAATCACATATCTACAGCCAGGGTCTTACACATGTAGATATATTCAATGTATGTTGAGGTCATTGTCTTAATCACATATCTACAGCCAGGGTCTTACACATGTAGATATACTCAATGTATGTTGAGGTCATTGTCTTAATCACATATCTACAGCCAGGGTCTTACACATGTAGATATACTCAATGTATGTTGAGCTCATTGTTTTAATCACATATCTACAGCCTGGGTCTTACACATGTAGATATATTCCAATGTATGTTGAGGTCATTGTCTTAATCACATATCAACAGCCAGGGTCTTACACATGTAGATATATTCAATGTATGTTGAGGTCATTGTCTTAATCACATATCTACAGCCAGGGTCTTACACATGTAGATATACTCAATGTATGTTGAGGTCATTGTCTTAATCACATATCTACAGCCAGGGTCTTACACATGTAGATATACTCAATGTATGGTGAGCTCATTGTCTTAATCACATATCTACAGCCAGGGTCTTACACATGTAGATATATTCAATGTATGTTGAGGTCATTGTCTTAATCACATATCTACAGCCAGGGTCTTACACATGTAGATATATTCAATGTATGTTGAGGTCATTGTCTTAATCACATATCTACAGCCAGGGTCTTACACATGTAGATATATTCAATGTATGTTGAGGTCATTGTCAATCACATATCTACAGCCAGGGTCTTACACATGTAGATATACTCAATGTATGTTGAGGTCATTGTCTTAATCACATATCTACAGCCAGGGTCTTACACATGTAGATATACTCAATGTATGTTGAGGTCATTGTCTTAATCACATATCTACAGCCAGGGTCTTACACATAATATACTCAATGTATGTTGAGGTCATTGTCTTAATCACATATCTACAGCCAGGGTCTTACACATGTAGATATACTCAATGTATGTTGAGGTCATTGTCTTAATCACATATCTACAGCCAGGGTCTTACACATGTAGATATACTCAATGTATGGTGAGCTCATTGTCTTAATCACATATCTACAGCCAGGGTCGTACACATGTAGATATATTCAGTGTATGGTGAGCTCATTGTCTTAATCACATATCTACAGCCAGGGTCGTACACATGTAGATATACTCAATGTATGTTGAGCTCATTGTTGTAATTTCTATTATGTATTGACATCTATGATCCTTGTCTTTTGGTATAAATGTGACAAGTGTAGACCTGGTATTTATAGTGCTTTTATCATCATAAATTTGAGTTTTAACTTCAAACTATCCACAATATTAATAAATTAACTTGTTGAAGTTTTAGATAACTTTTATTTTATTTTGAAAAAGTAATTTTTTTGAGAAAATCCATATGGTATTCCAATAATTCCAGCTGTCGGGAGATTCCTCAGTAAGTGGTACTGCCTCAGAGTCCAGTAAAACCGTCCCAGCCCCAGGGGGAGAAGCAAACTCACGGTAGGTCACAATCACTAGCTAAAAATACAAAGAGACATTATAGTGTCATAACGTCAATTTCTATAAAGGTCAAAGGCCACACTTTAGCACTTTCCTGATAAAAAGATCAGGAAGTGTGTGGTTTATCTGTGCAAGTCTCAGCTCGCTTCATTTGGAATATAAAACTAACCATTTATGCTTAATATAGTGTACATTGAAAAAACAAACAAATTTACTTGCTATGGTCACCTAATACAAATTTGTATTCCAGACCCAAAGATGTGGACACCCTGACGCCTGGTTCTCCTCCAACCAAACTAATCGAAGCCATGTTAGACACTCAGTAAGTCACTACAATACTACACATCTAGATTGTAATCACTTTCATTGATTGGTTCTGTGAGGGGGATATTGTTATTATTGGTGTGGGGTGGTGGTGGTACTCCTTTATATAATGTTGTGGTGCTAGGTTTCTGTGAGAGGGATATTGTTATTATTGGTGTGAGGTGGTGGTGGTGGTACTCCTTTATATAATGTTGTGGTGCTAGGTTTCTGTGAGGGGGATATTGTTATTATTGGTGTGGGGTGGTGGTGGTACTCCTTTATATAATGTTGTGGTGCTAGGTTTCTGTGAGGGGGATATTGTTATTATTGGTGTGGGGTGGTGGTACTCCTTTATGTAATGTTGTGGTGCTAGGTTTCTGTGAGAGGGATATTGTTATTATTGGTGTGGGGTGGTGGTGATGGTACTCCTTTATATAATGTTGTGGTGCTAGGTTTCTTTGAGGGGGATATTGTTATTATTGGTGTTGGGTGGTGGTGGTACACCTTTATATACCGTAAATTTGCGGGTATAGTGCGCACTCGGGTATAGTGCGCAGGTACTTTTTTTTTTTCTACTGAAAGATTAATTGATTACTGGTTACCGCGATGAAACAGTTGTGTTTTGATCCATTGATAATTAGGAAACCACAATCATCGTGACACTAACATATTTAATTACCTTATGTAAACAAATTCACACAGGTACCTGACTTAACAAGCATGAAAGGCTTGGCTAATTGGATAATTAACGGTTCTTAACAGGTAACAAACACGTTGAGTATGAGGAGATTGATGACACCCGGCTTCGGCTGAACGCGTACTATTGCTCAGAAAACGATGTTGTTTTAACTGTCTGAAAAGTTTCAATCATAACTTGTCCCCACATTTGTACCTACCGCGGTATCCGAAGGTACTTAATTATAGATTGTTTACACCGACTTCGACATGGGGAAACTGCGAACACCATTTGACTACGCCGAGAGACTTGAGTTTCGTGCCGCCGGTCGCCACTTCGACATTCCAGAGTGAAATATCAAGGCACGGAAGAAAGAAAATACTGTCTAAAGTCCCAACCACTGACCAGTAGGGCTGACATAGGTGCGACAGCGAAACACCCAGAGATGGAGAGAGAGCTGTTCAACTTTGTATGCGATCGCCGATATCCCGGCATCGCTTCCAGTACAACAGAACTGCGCGTGTGGGCCATGCAGATCAAGAGAGGTCATGGGGTCACCAACTTTGGGCATCGGTGGGATGGGCTGTCCGATTTATGAACAGAACGAAAATCGCCTAAAAACTTCCGGATTCATTGAATTCCACAGATACGTCATCAAAATGTGGTAGAAATTCAGACACTACTATAGCCCCGACCAATAGTAAGACCGTCACTATTCGAACGACGGGAAACGAAAAAAAATTAGATTCATCGTAATGCTAGCGTGAATGGCAGATGATTAAAACATTCGGAATTTATTTTATCTTATGTTATCTTTTTGTTGTTTTTATCTCCAAACTATCATATAAGACCGACTACTTTTACATATAACTATGTGAAGGGAGGTAATCCAATATGGCGGACGCAGAACTCGGGAATGATAACCCAAAGAGTGGCATGTTCCTGCGTATAATGCGCACCCCCTTTTTGACACGACAGTTTTAGCTTGAAAAAGTGTGCACTATACTCGAAAATTTACGGTAATGTTGTGGTGCTAGGTTTCTGTGAGGGGGATATTGTTATTATTGGTGAGGGGTGGTGGTGGTGGTACTCCTTTATATAATGTTGTGGTGCTAGGTTTCTGTGAGGGGGATATTGTTATTATTGGTGTGGGGTGGTGGTGGTGGTACTCCTTTATATAATGTTGTGGTGCTAGGTTTCTGTGAGAGGGATATTGTTATTATTGGTGTGGGGTGGTGGTGGTGGTACTCCTTTATATAATGTTGTGGTGCTAGATTAAAATCAGTCTTAGACTGAAGGAGAAGGTGATCTATTTTATTCACTTTCCATAAACATCTGGTAACATCATTTCATTATGACATTGGTAATAAAACTGCTATTCATTCCGTCATCATCAAATTCTACGCCTGATCACTTTCTTGTTTGCATAGGAGCTGTGGCATTTGTGTCAAAATTTGTATCCATGAACTGCTTCAATCTACGAAAATTAAAGTACAGTAATATTATGTATCAGAACATGTCTAGTAGCTGATGTTTTATTCACTAAGGTTATTCCTATAACTGAATACCTCTCTATGACAGAACGATACCAATTTTCCCCTTATAGATTTGGTCTGCCGTTCCTCAGTAAACAGCCAGGTTTACCTAGTAACTGTTTCATCGCAGAGGAGGCAGTCACATGGTGTATACAGAACATCCAGGGTGTGGAGATAACAAGTCAAGCTGTCAACCTCCTACAGGTAAACATTATTGTACCTTTACAGGTAAACATCATTGTACCTTTACAGGTAAACATTATTGTACCTTTACAGGTAAACATCATTGTACCTTTACAGGTAAACATTATTGTACCTTTACAGGTAAACATCATTGTACCTTTACAGGTAAACATCATTGTACCTTTACAGGTAAACATTATTGTACCTTTACAGGTAAACATTATTGTACCTTTACAGGTAAACATTATTGTCCCTTTACAGGTAAACATCATTATGCCTTTACAGGTAAACATTATTGTCCCTTTACAGGTAAACATCATTGTACCTTTACAGGTAAACATTATTGTACCTTTACAGGTAAACATTGTTGTACCTTTACAGGTAAACATTATTGTACCTTTACAGGTAAACATTGTTGTACCTTTACAGGTAAACATTGTTGTACCTTTACAGGTAAACATTATTGTACCTTTACAGGTAAACATTATTGTACCTTTACAGGCAAATATGATGATACCTTTACAGATAAACATTATTGTACCTTTACAGGTAAACATTATTGTACCTTTACAGGTAAACATTATTGTACCTTTACAGGTAAACATTATTGTACCTTTACAGGTAAACATCATTGTACCTTTACAGGTAAACATCATTGTACCTTTACAGGTAAACATTATTGTACCTTTACAGGTAAATATGATGATACCTTTACAGGTAAACATTATTGTACAGATAAACCTTTACAGGTAAACATTGTACCTTTACAGGTAAACCTTTACAGGTAAATATTGTTGTACCTGTACAGGTAAACATTGTTGTACCTTTACAGGTAAATATTGTTGTACCTTTACAGGTAAACATTATTGTACCTATACAGATAAACATTATTGTACCTTTACAGGTAAACTTTATTGTGCCTTTACAGGTGAACTTTATACTACTTTACAGGTAAACATTATTGTACCTTAACAGGTCAATATTATGTTACCTTTACAGGTAAACATTATTGTCCCTTTACAGGTAAACATCATTGTGCCTTTACAGGTAAACGTTGTTGTACCTTTACAGGTAAACATTATTGTACCTTTACAGGTAAACATTGTTGTACCTTTACAGGTAAATATTACCTTGTGTACCTGTACAGGTAAACATTATTGTACCTTTACAGGTAAACATTATTGTACCTTTACAGGTAAACATTATTGTACCTTTACAGGTAAACATTGTTGTACCTTTACAGGTAAATATTGTTGTACCTGTACAGGCAAATATGAGGATACCTTTACAGGTAAACATTATTGTACCTTTACAGGTAAACATTGTTGTACCTTTACAGGTAAACATTATTGTACCTTTACAGGTAAACATTGTTGTACCTTTACAGGTAAACATTATTGTACCTTTACAGGTAAACATCATTGTACCTTTACAGGTAAACATTATTGTACCTGTACAGGTAAACATTATTGTACCTTTACAGGTAAACATTATTGTACCTTTACAGGTAAACATTATTGTACCTATACAGATAAACATTTTTGTACCTGTACAGGTAAACTTTATTGTACCTTTACAGGTAAACATTATTGTACCTGTACAGGTAAACATCATTGTACCTTTACAGGTAAACATTATTGTACATTAACAGGTAAACATTATTGTACCTTTACAGGTAAACATCATTGTACCTTTACAGGTAAACATTATTGTACCTTTACAGGCAAATATGATGATACCTTTACAGGTAAACATTATTGTACCTATACAGATAAACATTATTGTACCTGTACAGGTAAACATTATTGTACCTGTACAGGTAAACATTATTGTACCTGTACAGGTAAACATTATTGTACCTGTACAGGTAAACATTATTGTACCTGTACAGGTAAACATTATTGTACCTGTACAGGTAAACATTATTGTACCTGTACAGGTAAACATTATTGTACCTTTACAGGTAAACATTATTGTACCTGTACAGGTAAACATTATTGTACCTGTACAGGTAAACATTATTGTACCTGTACAGGTAAACATTATCCTACCTTATACATATTTTCACTGTGATCCTGTTATACTACTTGAAATGTTGCAATAATTTCACTTTCTGTATTTCGTTTATTGCATTTGCACAAGTTCATTAATAAATTATCACACACTAAAATCTGATGTTGACAAATATATATGTTTACAGTATGTTTTTGGAGATCTTGAATAGTAGAACAAAATGAATGATATCATACACTGATGTTGATAATTGATCTATGACAGGGACTTGTGCAGGACAAGCTAATACTGCATGCCTCCTGGAATCCCAACCACAAGTTTGTTCATGGGTTCTACTTCTACTGTATCCCACAGGTCAAGGACAAGGGGAAAGGTCAGTAATGGGGTCAATTGAAATACTAATAAGACATGATTTCAGTTAATACTGGTACTTAGAGATATATAAACTATCCTTTTCCTATGTCATAAATCTTCTTTTCAAACCAAAGTGTATTATGGATCTGTAATCTGTAAGGGAGATAACTAGAAGTTGACACCAGTAGGTGTTTATATCTGAGGAACATACAACAAACTGTTATGATAGGTATTAATTGAACAATTGTTCGAAAGATTTAACAGGTTAAAGGATCCTAAACAATTTTTACGTTTTAAATCTCTTTTGATAATGCTACATATTTGGTAGTATATACACACAACCATTCTAGAGGTTCTATTCATGTTTTTATAAATGTCTTACCAAACACCCAGTAAAACATCCACAAATATTTACCTAGATATTGAGCAGCAGCCAGCAAACCCCTTGTTCCAAAGGAATTTTTTTGAGGTGACTTTCTTACCAGTGGATGAACAAGACAGTCAGTGTCAGCCATCGTCACACCTCAATGATCCCAATAGGTCGCGATCCCTCTCCTCTATCAACCCTGCCACAGATGACTGGAGAATGGAGATGAGTATGGACACAGACATTATGAAGTGGGGGCAACAGTCTGGTCAGTACACACAGAAATGTTCACTAGGTCTGGTCAGTACACACAAGAAATGTTCACTAGGTCTGGTCAGTTCACACAAGAAATGTTCACTAGGTCTGGTCAGTACACACAAGAAATGTTCACTAGGTCTGGTCAGTACACACAGAAATGTTCACTAGGTCTGGTCAGTACACACAAGATATGTTCACTAGGTCTGGTCAGTTCACACAAGAAATGTTCACTAGGTCTGGTCAGTGCACACAAGACATGTTCACTAGGTCTGGTCAGTACACACAAGAAATGTTCACTAGGTCTGGTCAGTACACACAAGAAATGTTCACTAGGTCTGGTCAGTGCACACAAGAAATGTTCACTAAGTCTGGTCAGTACACACAAGATATGTTCATTAGGTCTGGTCAGTACACACAAGAAATGTTCACTAGGTCTGGTCAGTTCACACAAGACATGCTCATTAGGTCTGGTCAGTTCACACAAGAAATGTTCACTAGGTCTGGTCAGTGCACACAAGAAATGTTCACTAAGTCTGGTCAGTACACACAAGATATGTTCATTAGGTCTGGTCAGTACACACAAGAAATGTTCACTAGGTCTGGTCAGTTCACACAAGAAATGTTCACTAGGTCTGGTCAGTACACACAAGAAATGTTCACTAGGTCTGGTCAGTTCACACAAGAAATGTTCACTAGGTCTGGTCAGTACACACAAGAAATGTTCACTAGGTCTGGTCAGTACACACAAGACATGTTCACTAGGTCTGGTCAGTACACACAAGACATGCTCATTAAGGCAAACAATTGTTCTTGAACCTGATTCTTTTTATAGACACAGTTTGATATTATTGTATTTGAGAGCAATAAAAAGCCAACAGTTCAGTAAACATGTTTCTACTCACTACTCATTTTGTTTAGTTTCTAATCAACACAATATCAGCTTTCATTAGGACACATTCTAATGCTTTGCATTATAAGTACATCACTTGAAACTAGTTATATATTTATAATGGAAAATTGTATTAATGTTGAATTTTACAGCAACACTCCTCCACAAATTTGTCACCATTGATGTGGATGTATTAGACAAGAGTGACCGACCGGAGTGGGCTACGGTACGATACCACTCATACTATAGCCCTGCCTGTGCTTTCCAGCTACAGATTCAGTGGATGGTGGCAACAGGCAGTATCCTTGGTGAACTGGTATGTATGTCAGAATACCATTGACAATAGTCACTCTCGCTGGTGAACTGGTGTGTATGTCAGAATACCATTGACAACAGTAGTCTGGTGTGTATGTCAGAATACCATTGACAACAGTCTCGCTGGTGAACTGGTGTGTATGTCAGAATACCATTGACAATAGTCACTCTCGCTGGTGAACTGGTGTGTATGTCAGAATACCATTGACAACAGTCACTCTCGCTGGTGAACTGGTGTGTATGTCAGAATACCATTGACAATAGTCACTCTCGCTGGTGAACTGGTGTGTATGTCAGAATACCATTGACAATAGTCACTCTCGCTGGTGAACTGGTGTGTATGTCAGAATACCATTGACAACAGTCTCTCTCTTTGTGGTCAAACTCATCCCTCTGGTACTAATTTCTGTGATAGTGGAGATATAACCATTAACAACAGTCTCTCTCTTTGTGGTCTAACTCATCCCTCTGATACTTATTTGTGTGATAGTGGTGATGTAACCACTGACAACAGTTCCAGAACCCTATACCCATCAACTTTCCTACCACAGGTGTATAGCTGGGCCAGGAAGATGAGCAGTTGTGGATTTCACATGATACCTGTACCTGTGGACCCCTTCGCTCTGCCATCTGCCCCAGACTCGGACTCCCTCCGTGGACCCATATTTGTACCTCTTGACATCGACTGTTTGTCAGAAGGGGGAACAAGCATCACAAAAGGTTTGTGTTAGAATTATCTACCTCATCACTTAAAGACAGTAATATTGTAATAGGAAGATATGGGTAATGTGTTTCTGCTGCATGTATTGTTACACCTTCTAACACAAGTATTGTTACACCTTCTAACACAAGTTTTGTTACACCTTCTAACACAAGTATTGTTACACCTTCTAACACAAGTTTTGTTACACCTTCTAACACAAGTATTGTTACACCTTCTAACACAAGTATTGTTACACCTTCTAACACAAGTATTGTTACACCTTCTAACACAAGTATTGTTACACCTTCTAACACAAGTATTGTTACACCTTCTAACACATGTATTGTTACACCTTCTAACACAAGTATTGTTACACCTTCTAACACATGTATTGTAAAGTATTGTTACACCTTCTAACACAAGTATTGTTACACCTTCTAACACATGTATTGTTACACCTTCTAACACAAGTATTGTTACACCTTCTAACACAAGTATTGTTACACCTTCTAACACAAGTTTTGTTACACCTTCTAACACAAGTATTGTTACACCTTCTAACACAAGTATTGTTACACCTTCTAACACAAGTATTGTTACACCTTCTAACACAAGTTTTGTTACACCTTCTAACACATGTATTGTAAAGTATTGTTACACCTTCTAACACAAGTATTGTTACACCTTCTAACACAAGTATTGTTACACCTTCTAACACAAGTATTGTTACATCTTCTAACACAAGTTTTGTTACACCTTCTAACACATGTATTGTTACACCTTCTAACACAAGTATTGTTACACCTTCTAACACATGTATTGTAAAGTATTGTTACACCTTCTAACACATGTATTGTTACACCTTCTAACACAAGTATTGTTACACCTTCTAACACAAGTATTGTTACATCTTCTAACACAAGTTTTGTTACACCTTCTAACACATGTATTGTTACACCTTCTAACACAAGTATTGTTACACCTTCTAACACATGTATTGTAAAGTATTGTAAAGTATTGTTACACCTTCTAACACATGTATTGTAAAGTATTGTTACACCTTCTAACACATGTATTGTAAAGTATTGTTACACCTTCTAACACATGTATTGTAAAGTATTGTTACACCTTCTAACACAAGTATTGTTACACCTTCTAACACAAGTTTTGTTACACCTTCTAACACAAGTTTTGTTACACCTTCTAACACAAGTATTGTTACATCTTCTAACACAAGTATTGTTATACCTACTACCACATCTAATGTTCTCATATTCTCACATTTTGAATTTCATCATTTTTCAATCGGAAGTAAATATTTTGTCGTGGTCATGATTAAAATCTTTATGACTGAAGTGCTTGTTATTATGGTCATTTTAAGAGCAGTTTATTAAGGAGACATTTGATTTTCTCACAGGACACGGTCAGAGTTGGAGAGAAAAACTTCACAGCTTCCAAATAGCCATTATCAGACGGTCAGTATAACAATCAGCACAGTCTATCCAGACTAGACACTGAGATGGATGGCACATGTTTGTCTCCTGGTGTATGGTGCTAATGTTTCCTAATCTTTAAAAGTCACAAGCAGGTTTACCTATTAATGATACAAAGATTTTCACGAATTACTATCTCTTCTGGTTCAAACTTGATGCAGAATTTTCTTTATAATATTAATGGTGAAGCTCATTATCAATGGAAATCGTTTATGTTCAGGTTTGGTTTCATGCCTGCTGGTGTGCGGGACATCTCAGAAGATGCCTATCCCATGGGTCAAGGAGAGGATTATAGCCACTATGTCCACTGTACAGGTGGAAACTTTATATTGATGGAGGACAGTCACGTCTCTTCACCTGTGGTAAAGGACACACCCTACAGTTCCAGCTTTAACAAGAAATCTACGGCAGAGCTCCGTAAAGACTACATTAAGCGTTCACAGTCTAGTCAGTTCCAACAACCAGAACAGGAGGCTGAGAGTAAGATTGGCTATCTCTGGTCCTGGAACTTTATGTCTTCTAAAAGATGGCGATCAGGAAATACAGGCGACGAATTCTTTCAAGATAAAATGTTAGCTGATTTCCGTGATTTTTGCTCAAACAAGGAAAATCGACTACAAGAATTTTGGTTAGAATGGTATAATCCTTTTCAGCTGCCTATGTTAGGCAAGGAAACCACCATGTGATGTCATCGGTCAAAAAATTCCTGATATAAATAGAATATGTAGTACTAGGTTTGTGATAGAGTCAGAGGTCAAAGAGTTCATCCTCAGAATCTTTTCAGTCCATAGCTTCTTCTGTATAACATCTTACTCACAAACAAGTGGATTATTTTATGTTTAAGACACACTGATATGTTAAGTTTTGCCAGAAATCTGGTATGTCAAGTTTTGCCAGAAATCTATATGCAATTTTTTTTCACAGAATTTACTCTCGTCTTCATGTTGTTGGGCAAGCATGTTGCACTTTATGGCAGACATCAACTACAACTTATTATGCCCCCACGAAAAATTTTCAGGGGAACACATAATCGCTGCCAAGCCCTTTTATCTGTCCATCCTTTCATATCTGGATCATAATTTTCCCACAATTAAGCAAGAAACATGAAAGTTAGTGTATATATTGATTATGCAAAGAAAATGTGCTGTGTACCCTATTCAGGGCCTTAGACCCCTCAATTACAGAGTTATTGCCCTTTTTAAAAAATATCATGTGTAGAGCATGATTTAGCATGCATTTAAGGTAGGATAATGAAACAGGGTTTATACATTGATCATGGGAAGACAATGTGCAATGTACCAATGTTAGGTCCTACAGCCCCTTGATTACAGAGGTATTGCCCCTTGTTAGAATTTTGTGTCATGAGCATGATTTCGCCTGCATTTAAACTAGGATATTGAAACATCATGTACACATCAGTCATACAAAAGAATGGTGCAGTGTAGCATAGTCAGGGTCCATGACCCCTTTGTACAGAGTTGTTGCCCTTTGTTAAAATTTGTGTTGTGAGAATAGCTTTGCTAGGATCATAAAACTTGTTGTATACATTGGTGACAGATTACAGAGTTATTGTCCTTTGTTATAATGTTAAGTCAAAGAAGTGGTTTTGAGGAAGCTTTCATCAATTTCACTGATACTGTTTTCTCATTATTTACTAATGAATTTCTAATCTTGATTGTCCAGCATAAAAAGTTTATCATGTACTAAGAGATAAAGAAACTAATTCTTTTACTCAAGGTCCAGACAATGTACAAGACCGTTTAATAAAAGTCTTTACAATGTTCATTATAAGAAGCAAGAAGGCAACAGATTTTGAATTATTTCCTACGTAATCGGCAAAATCAGACTTAAATTGTTGTAATCTCAGTAACAGAATGTCCTGATAAATCTTAATGGAAAGGTGGATGAGATGATGTAGATCACTAACTACAATTTTTGTACGTAATACCAGGGACGTATATGACAGACATATACGTCCCTGGTAATACACAGATACACAACAGATGTCTTTAGAAGTCTTGGTACAGGAACAAAGTTGCTGGAAGAAAAATCCTTTTTACAACATTTTGATTGTTCCTATATGCCAATGTTACACATTAGAATGGCTTGGCACAACACTCTGGCCCAAAGTTGTGTATTTATTTATTAATCAATTAAATGGTTTTCTCACATGGTCGATCATATATAAAGATGGTCGCTATGCCAATAAATGTGAGCGAACAATTGTGGTTTATATTTTTTTTATTTATGTATATGTTTACATATAATATATAAAAGATACACATGATATATACTGTATTATACAAAATATCTGGTGGGAAATTCTTTCCATGTCCATGTGATTCTTTAAACAGCAAGGTACGACATACAATAAGGGAGATAACTCTATCATTCTCCAGTAATATCTTCCAGGTGGAATCATTCAACAGACCTATAGAGAATGTCGCAGTATTGAAAATCTGGAAGAGGCATTGCCAAAAACAAGGACAATATCATTATGTAATGGTCCTTATTTCACAAACAAACAACCTGTCGGGTAAAAATGGACGCACCAGTCAAAATACACAAGGGAGGGCATGTAACAATGGGATAGGGCTTGTGTGACGATGAAATATGAGAGAAATTTACCAGTTAGTAATTTATTAATGATAATGTACTCTAGAAGCCCTCATCCAGCAACAATGATAGACAGCACTGTACATAACCGATAGGAACAACCAAAATTATGAATCACGATGAAAATCTCTTTCCAATATCAACTAACTTGATTACACATGTAGGTTCCACCGTCATGTTTCCCTTCGGATATGCTTATGTAGTAGTTAATCCTTAGAAAATTATTTTGACGGTCTACGTCACGGTCAACTCAGAGAAAAATCACTTGTGACTCGTACCTGCGGGGAGGACATCAGTAAAATTATGTTTAAATTAGAATTCTTAATCGAAACCGGGTCTCGGGCGTGATCATCAACCAACTCTACCAACAAAGCCATAGAAGCATGCTCCGTCAGCTGAGTGACAGAGGCCGTATTTAACACTATATACAAGTCACATCGACCCGTCAGTTGAGTGACAGAGGCCGTATTTAACACTATATACAAGTCACATCGACCCGTCAGTTGAGTGACAGAGGCCGTATTTAACACTATATACAAGTCTCGTCGACCCGCCAGCAGAGTGACAACCGTATTTAACACTATATACAAACCACACCGACCCAACAGCTGAGTGACAGAGGCCGAATTTAATACAATATACAAACCACACCGACCCAACAGTGACAGAGACTGTATGTAACACTATATACAAGTCACATCGACCCGTCACTATATACAAACCACACTGAGTGACAGAGACCGAATTTAATACAATTAACACTATATACAATACCACACCTACCCAACAGCTGAGTGACACAGAGACCGTATTTAACACTATATACAAACCACACCGACCCAACAGCTGAGTGACAGAGGCCGAATTTAATACAATATACAAACCACACCTACCCAACAGCTGAGTGACAGAGACCGTATTTAACGCTATATACAAGCCTCACCGACCCGTCAGCTGAGTGACAGAGACCGTATTTAACGCTATATACAAGCCACACCGACTCGTCAGCTGAGTGACAGAGGCCGTATTTTACACTATATGCAAGCCACACCAACCACTTTCTACTGCACAAGTATGTTGACGATATGATAGTTATATACTAACATTGCCGGCGCCTTCAGTCAGAATTTGACACTGAAACAATGATACTGCGACAAAGTGGATTTTTCTGATTTATGTAGAGATAACATTACCTTAGGATACTTTCACAAACGTCTACATGTAACACTAGTCAAGTCGAGTATCGTTTAAAAAACACACAAATGACACGCACAAAGCCAGTGTTACCCTTAGGTTAATGGGATAGGGACTGTGTTTCCTCAATTACCACACGAAAACGTGTTTGATATCAACGGTTTTACGTAATGATAATATGGTATTATTTCAATTTAAATACCGAGCCGAGGTGTGGTGGCCTTGTAACTTGAGGTGGCACTCAACTGTATCCGACTGAGCGATTTATGTATGCTAACTGGTTCCGGCGTGCTTCACAAAGTGTCTGAACACATATAGGTTACATACCTCTGTTAACCGCCGTGGTTACAGTGTCATGTAAAAAACCTGTAAAACATTGTGTCACGCTTTTCGACTACACTGTCACTTTCATCGAACTTGTGTAAAGAGCATTGTCACAGAATTATGAAAACACGGAATAATGAGCGTTACGGGGGAAGTTAGAAGTGTACCTAACATTGGAAATAAAAATATGTACATGATGTTGGGAGTCTGAAGTGTACGCAATGTATGGAGTGTGAAGTGTACGTAATGTACGGGGTTTGAAGTGTACATGATGTTGGGAGTCTGAAGTGTACGTAATGTATGGAGTGTGAAGTGTACGTAATGTACGGAGTTTGAAGTGTATGTTATGTATGGAGTTTGAAGTGTATGTTATGTATGGAGTGTGAAGTGTATGTTATGTATGGAGTGTGAAGTGTATGTAATGTATGAAGTTTGAAGTGTATGTTATGTATGGAGTGTGAAGTGTATGTAATGTATGAAGTTTGAAGTGTATGTTATGTATGGAGTGTGAAGTGTATGTTATGTATGGAGTGTGAAGTGTATGTAATGTATGGAGTTTGAAGTGTATGTTATGTATGGAGTTTGAAGTGTATGCTTTGTATGGAGTGTGAAGTGTACGTAATGTATGGAGTGTGAAGTGTATAATATGTATGGAGTGTGAAGTGTATGTTATGTATGGAGTTTGAAGTGTATGTAATGTATGGAGTGTGAAGTGTACGTAATGTATGGAGTTTGAAGTGTATGTAATGTATGGAGTTTGAAGTGTATGTTATGTATGGAGTGTGAAGTGTATGTTATGTATGGAGTTTGAAGTGTATGTTATGTATGGAGTGTGAAGTGTATGCTTTGTATGGAGTGTAATGTGTACGTAATGTATGGAGTTTGAAGTGTATGTTATGTATGAAGTTTGAAGTGTATGCTTTGTATGGAGTCTGAAGTGTACGTAATGTATGGAGTGTGAAGTGTACGTAATGTACGGAGTTTGAAGTGTACATGATGTTGGGAGTCTGAAGTGTACATGATATTGGGAGTCTGAAGTGTACGTAATGTACGGAGTTTGAAGTGTATGTAATGTACAGAGTTTGAAGTGTATGTTATGTATGGAATGTGAAGTGTATGTTGTGTATGGAGTGTGAAGTGTATGTTATGTATGGAGTGTGAAGTGTATGTTATGTATGGAGTGTGAAGTGTATGTTATGTATGGAGTTTGAAGTGTACGCTATGTACGGACTTTGAAGTGTATGTTATGTACGGAGTTTGAAGTGTAAGTTATGTTGGAAGTATTTGTGAATCCTATGTCCCTGTAGGCAAGATGACATGTATATCAAGAGAGACAATGAACCGTCTTACCTAGTTTGTTATATCGAGAGAAACAATGAACCGTCTTACCTAGTTTGTTATATCGAGAGAGACAAGGAACCGTCTTACCTAGTTTGTTATATCGAGAGACAATGAACCGTCTTACCTAGTTTGTTATATCGTGAGAGACAATGAACCGTCTTACCTAGTTTGTTATATCGAGAGAGACAATGAACCGTCTTACCTAGTTTTTTATCGAGATAGACAATGAACCGTCTTACCTAGTTTGTTATATCGAGAGAGACAATGAACCGTCTTACCTAGTTTGTCGTATCAAGAGAGACAATGAACTGTCTTACCTAGTTTGTTATATCGAGAGAGACAATGAACCGTCTTACCTAGTTTTTTATCAAGAGATACAATGAACCGTCTTATCTAGTTTTTTATATCGAGAGAGACAATGAACCGTCTTACCTAGTTTGTTATATCGAGAGAGACAATGAACCGTCTTACCTAGTTTGTTATATCGAGAGAGACAATGAACTGTCTTACCTAGTTTGTTATATCGAGAGAGACAATGAACCGTCTTACCTAGTTTTTATCGAGAGAGACGATGAACCGTCTTACCTAGTTTGTCATATCAAGAGAGACAATGAACTGTCTTACCTAGTTTGTTATATCGAGAGAGACAATGAACCGTCTTACCTAGTTTTTATCGAGAGAGACGATGAACCGTCTTACCTAGTTTTGATCAAGAGAGACAATGAACCGTCTTACCTAGTTTGTTATATCGAGAGAGACAATGAACCGTCTTACCTAGTTTGTCATATCAAGAGAGAAAATGAACAGTCTTACCTAGTTTGTTATATCGAGAGAGACAATGAACCGTCTTACCTAGTTTGTTATATCGAGAGAGACAATGAACCGTCTTACCTAGTTTGTTATATCGAGAGAGACAATGAACCGTCTTACCTAGTTTGTTATATCGAGAGAGACAATGAACCGTCTTACCTAGTTTGTTATATCGAGAGAGACAATGAACCGTCTTACCTAGTTTTTATCAAGAGATACAATGAACCGTCTTACCTAGTTTGTTATATCGAGAGAGACAATGAACCGTCTTACCTAGTTTGTTATATCGAGAGAGACAATGAACCGTCTTACCTAGTTTGCTATATCGAGAGAGACAATGAACCGTCTTACCTAGTTTGTTATATCGAGAGACAATGAACCGTCTTACCTAGTTTTTATCAAGAGATACAATGAACCGTCTTACCTAGTTTTTTATATCGAGAGAGACAATGAACCGTCTTACCTAGTTTGTTATATCGAGAAAGACAATGAACCGTCTTACCTAGTTTTTATCGAGAGAGACGATGAACTGTCTTACCTAGTTTGTTATATCAAGAAAGACAATGAACCGTCTTACCTAGTTTGTTATATCGAGAGAGACAATGAACTGTCTTACCTAGTTTGTTATATCGAGAGACAATGAACCGTCTTACCTAGTTTGTTATATCGAGAGAGACAATGAACCGTCTTACCTAGTTTGTTATATCGAGAGAGACAATGAACCGTCTTACCTAGTTTGTTATATCGAGAGAGACAATGAACCGTCTTACCTAGTTTGTTATATCGAGATATACAAGTGTGTGATATCGAGATAAAAATGAAACGACATACCAAGTATGTTAGATATCGAGAAATGCATATATTTCGAGATAGGCAACCATATGATGTTGTAATCATTTGACAAGGATATGTACATCCGTTGTTTTTCTTGACATTTGATTCATAACTAGATATTTACATAAACAATTCTGTCTAAATCTATTTTACAATCAGAATACATGATATAAACAGAATCATTAGCCGGAGTGATTCCCTAGGGGGTCAACTCAATACAGATAATATCATCACTGCCTTCTGTGAGGGAATATTGTAGGCTGACCGTGTTCACTAGTATTCCAGCCTTTGATGCGAGTCAGGTAAAAAATCATAGATAATTGTATAATGATAGATTTAGAGATAAGTTTTCATAGTCTTTGTCTTACTTAGGATGTTATGTAAATGTGTATGTGATGGCGAGGATAAAAAATAAGTAACAGCGTGGATAAATATTATTACTGACTGTGAGGAAAAACAGTTTATGTCAGGAGATCAAGGTGTACGTAATTCTGGAGTGAAAATGCTCTAAATGTATCGCGTACATAGCATTTCGAGTCAATATGATACTGAAAGGCATGAAAGGAAGTTGGAGAAAAATTGTACGTTATATTCGGACTTCAAAGTCTCTTTAATCAACATACCTTGAACACCTGGGTAAGATCATTTAGAAGTTTCGTTGCTTGTTAACCTTTGGTACCATTATAATGAAATTACACTAGTATTAGTATGTACTGGATTTAAAAGATTTGTCTGATGAATACTTATACAGAGCGAGATAATTAATCCTAAACTCTGCCCCCATTCTTAGTTCAACCTAAACACTTTCACGTTTTATTACTTTTTTATCTATTGAATATGAGACTTGTGGGAATACATGTACTCTAGGACGTCATGTTTCATGCAAAGCTTCTCTTTATAAAGTACAAACAAAAACACACTTTGATCATTTCTCATTTAATCAATAAGATCCATTCACATCAAAATTTCTGATGACCAAAACGTTTGATCCATTGAAGAACACAAAGTACCAGACGGGAAGTGTGTCTCGGTGTAACACAGACCACTGACTGTAAACAAGGTATGGCTTCTCCATCAATACTACAAGTTTAGTGTGGAGAATATTTCCTATTACAAACTATATGAATGTTAAAGCTATCAGATAAGAGTATTTTATTATTGAACCCGTTTGAAATTCATATAAACGACAAACCTGTAAATGGACTACAGAGAGTTATTTGATGACAGAATAAGCAGTAATGCATGTCTATATGTATTTGTATTGTCAAAAATATATGCCTGAATACGGCAATTAATACGATAAAAATTAGTACTGATATGAAGTGGAATACAACTGACACGTGACATGGGGATGAGGTGAATATAACACTAATCTCCATCATACATCAAAATACTTAAATTATATTTCATAAACAAGAAACACACATTTAATAAAGAAAATAAAGGAAAGCACGCGTTTAAAAAAAATTCGTAAAACGATTTGATGTAGATTTTCAACATTTACAACTAAACAGTACAGTTGAACATATTTTAAAACTTTGCCATTTATCAGTTTAAATTGACTAATGTGTGTTAGCGCCAATTTACGTACAACTCCAAATTTCTTGTGGTTAAATATTTACGTCAAGCCGATACTCTTGGTGAAGGATGATTCTACCAGGTCGCGCGGTACACGACTGGTGTCCATGGTACTGACCACACATTTTGTATACATCACGTGCACCAGTGACATCACCCTGACGACGTCGCACCTCCCTCAACAGTTGGTAAGATTGTAGGTTGGTTTTGTCAAGGTAGAGGGAATAGGACAATTTACTTACAGCTTTATCGTACAGACCAAAAGTTAACAACCAGTTAGCCTCATAATCTAGTATCTTACAGCTCGGGCCAAGTGGTATGTTGCGTGCTATCGACTTCAGTTTAGCTTCGTTATCAGAAGCTAACGAACGTTTCAAAATTCTCATGTCCCCCGTACGATATACCTCCTGGAACCCAACATCGACAAATGGTCGGTCGGTCGACATGACTAGATAGTTATACACAGGTTTATTGATGAGGATCTTCAGCAGATAGGGGGTGTTATAAACGGACACAAAGTCACTGATCTGTGTGAGGAGAGTCAATGATAAATTATCCGCCTGACTAAAGTATGGTAACGTTGACTTGTGCGAGAGTTTGGAGTCCACATCAAACTCGTAAAACTCGTTGTGGATTAAGGCAATTAGTGGTACGTTTTTGTGGAGCGTGGAAAAACCGCCTGTTGTGTGCACTGACGTATCCAAGAATACACCAGTGGCGTCATTTTGTTGACGTAAAAAGTCTAAACACTTGTTAACATGGTTGGTGTTTTTGATGTCCCGGAATGCCCACCCAGAAGCTGGACTTGGGAAATATCGCCACTGACTAGAGTACAAGTAGGCTACAATAGCCAACACAATACTGTGAGATAACAGACTACCTTTATCACGACCTAGATATCCTTTACATGTTTTGATTAGGACTATAATAAAACTAGAGTAAAATATCAACAATAAAACAATAAAATCATGTACAAATCTTACCTCCTTGTGACTATTTAATGAATGAGTGATAAAAACTGCCAACAATGTCATAAATAACTTGACATTAGCTGACATGTATTGTTCATGGTAACTAATTTGGTTACACTTCACTGCCATAAATGTCAATGCGCTGACAACCAAGCACACAAACATGACTTCATCATGGACAAAAAGCTCCCACAAGTAAAAACTCCAATGCTTTTTACCGAAGAAAATCGCGGATTTATCTCTCAGTACATTGAAACTAAACCACTGCCAAGGGGAGATAACCAATGTACCGTAACTATTGTAATCATCAAAAATACCAACAGAAAATCCTATCAATATCCCTAAACAATATAACAAAAACGGATGTGACATCAGTAATTTACAGTTGCACACACATTTCAAATATGGCAAAATGGCAAATGCTACAAATATGAAAAGATCGGCTCTGACATATAGGCACAATGCTAAGATAAAGCCCGAGAATAAACAAGTAAAATGTTGCATCCGTAGAGAGGTTCCGAACGGACATTTATCACAATCAAGACTCTCTGTAGGCATAGTCTTCACTGCTTCTTTCTTTATTTGTTTTTCTGTTTTTTCACGTGATGACCGTTTTCGACTTCCGGTCACGGTGTCAGACGCTAATGAAGAAGGTGTAGGTTCAGTCTGTTCTTTTGACGTAGATTGGTCTTCATTCCCTCTACAAACAGTTTTAGTGGTGCTATAAACATTGTTTGGGATGACGTCTAGTATATCATTATTCGGATGCAGACTTCCATTATTATTCGGTGTCATGTGATCAGTTTTTACGCGTTCTGGGAAATTCTCGTAAGTTCCTTGTTTTCTATTGGTTAGGTTTCTTTGTTCTAGTGTTTGACGGTCTGGTTTGTGTAGATCTTGGGAATTATGGTTGAAATCCGTGTCGATATGGTCATCTATTACGCCTAATTGGTCGTAATCTGTCGGGGTGTCACCAAAGTTGGTCACGTGTTTCCGGTCTCTACTCTTTAACGTGTTGCGCTCGAATTTTAAATGTGGTGCAGTTACCCGACTTGGTTTCGTACAATGATGTATAATTTCGTAAATGATGCCCTTGTGTATATTGGTCAGTTGGTTTTCGGTTAGGTGAATTGATGTATACAGCGTGTTTGTAATCTCTGTATTTGGTATGTCACTATTTCCGAGACAGTTAACAGTTTTTGATTTTCCAAACTCGCCATTACCGTTTTTCAGAAGCACTACATTTACATGATCCGTTTTCATCGTGCCCATTGTTTCCGGTTCCTTATTACTGTGTTCGTAATTTTTCATTCCCGTCCGATTCTGATTTGCCACTACCATTTCCTGTCGTTCTGAACTCTTTTCTCTAGCTGACAAGTTGTCTTCTGACTTAATTGTGATGTTTCTTGACTTATCAGAGATGTTAACATTGACTTCCGCTTCCGGCGTAGTGATTAAGTTATGCATTTCTGGTTTGTCTACCAATAATCTAAATAACGGCACCAGTGCCCAGAATAGGAACGGTGAAATAAAGCTATTGAGTAGAGTGTGCGTTCCCAGCACATACGTGAAGACAGATGTTGATGAAAGGACGGACGCTAATACCGCAACATCACGTGATTTATACAGAATCTTGGTGAAGGTGTAAACAGCCAAAGGCAAACATGACGTCACAGAGGTATGGAATATCTTCCAGAACTGAAATGGTAGAAAATGTATGATCACCTTAATCTTTTACTGAATACAAATCATTATTTTTAAGCATTGTAACTTTCCCATTTACCGTTTTAAGTTTTGAACAAGTATTGGAACATTGCAGCCATGAATCCAGTCCCTGATTACGACTACTCCCTGTTTATATCTCTCTTAACAAACGTATAGATCAGCATACCCAACATACACCAGTCAGATGTCACCACCACCATACACCAGTCAGATGTCGTCATCAACATTCCAACTCCCCAATTTTGTTGTAATATGGTAATAGTGAAGCAGAAGCTATTTACTTACAAGCATTGGCGAGCCAGTGTACCCAAAAACAGTAGCTACGTGGAGTGCTATCACCAGCAGTTTCGGGTACAAGAAGGAGCGCAGGCTGTACATTCCCAACAGATTCTCCTGCAATCGTCCGACGGAAGTTGAGTTGGCGCCCTCTAGCGGCGGCATGTACTCGTATGGCCTGAATCCGTATCCATAAAATTCGGAATGGGCAACTGGGGAGAGAAAGAGACATTTGTCAAGGCAAAAATAAAGGAAAAGACCATACACTATTATGAACATGTTCCATGCTCTGCCATTGTCATATATCTTTCTTTATCTCATGTTAGACCGTGTTACGCGACCGATCAAGTGACTGTGACATTCTGAAGTAACTTAGGGGTACATAGCGCTCCCTGGTAATGGTTGTCAGCATCGAACAAGAAGCCCAAGGATTGGCTAGTCTGTTGTTTATTTGTTGGTTCGTGGTTAAAGTCTTCAAAACAACCAGAAACCACCTTCCATTCTGCAGAGCGTTAGGTAGGGTGGAGGGAGATGGGGGTTTCAGATGTACAACATTATACAGTGAGATACCTGAAGTCCGGGAAGTTTAGGGAGGAGAGGGAATCGCCACTAACGACATTGGGGGAAAACAATTGTACGTAAAGTAGGTTTGTTGACAAACAAACCAACAACATGTTTCGTGATTATACACGGGAGAAAATATTTAGTCTCTGGTCACAAGTCCTTATCCGTCAATCACGTTAGCACGACGGGATCTCATTAACCTTTGACCTGATGTGGAAACGGTAATAAATTGTACCAAGTCAACCGTGTCTGTGTGAACATTCCACCTAAACTTTGACTGAGACGTATCAATGTAAATGTTTACATTACATTTAATGAAACTGCGAATAAATCAGTACTGTCATACAAAAGTCTCGGACACCAAATACTTCAACGATCCTGGGTGGGCGGTATCGGCGCGTTCGACACTATCTCCCGAAATCTCCAAGATAAATGGATCTGTAACAAAAGGTGTTTGGAATGTTTTATCCGCGATGACAGACAGGCACATTGATACGGATTTACGACAAGGGAGTACTAGTAATCTAGTACATAAATATATAAACATGACAGGTACAGAACCCGGTAAGTATAACAAACTACTTGAACGTATCAGTCGGGGCCTAAAGGAAACCATGTGAGGCCCTCTGTTCGACACTGATACAAAGTTTTGACATCATGTCCAGCTTCTGGTGGCGCTTATCAGTTTAAAACAATTTCTGACAAGAGGGAAAGGCAGAGACTTTGTGATGGGACTAACAGGAGAGGGCTAGGGGGGATACTGTCTGAAAGTAGAAGACAGAGATTTTGTGCTGGGACTAACAGGAGAGGGCTAGGGGGATACTGTCTGAAAGGAGAAGACAGAGATTTTGTGCTGGGACTAACAGGAGAGGGCTAGGGGGATACTGTCTGAAAGGAGAAGACAGAGACTTTGTGCTGGGACTAACAGGAGAGGGCTAGGGGGATACTGTCTGAAAGTAGAAGACAGAGATTTTGTGCTGGGACTAAACACATTAGTCTTGGGAACGACCGGAACATCAATCTCAAATGCAACTTTTAATGTTTTAATTACAACACTGAGGGGGATGCTAAGTAAAGTCTTTGTTTCGTAATTATATGTCGTATTCAGATATCTAAATTGTAAATCAGTCTAGTATATTCCGTCCACAATTTACTTTAGGATATAAAAACGTAGTTGTACATCAGTACACTAGGTCCTGTATCAGGTTTTATGGTGAATATTCATGTCTGTCCAGCTCATCGTAATACGATATCTCCGGGCGGCAATTCGGAATAAATTAGAATCATCGCTTTAAGTCACACTCGACTTCTGAGGAACAGAAATAAACGGCTTGACATTCCACAGAACAGTGATAATTAATTCACAGAGATCGTTTAATGACTACTAAAACGCAGGATCGACCGTTCACACCGAAATGAATGTTTTACAATATTTTGGCATTACACGAGCATATCTATTATCACTGCTTATCTAGTTATATAAGAAACTATAGATTACACATGCAACCATGGAAGCGGCCATGGGGACTCCCAAGGCTAGTAATTTCTGCCTGTCTGCCAATCGGCTCTATATAAATATTACCAAGCGCTTACAGTTACCCGAGGAAATATTACAGAATCAACAAAACAGTGGCGTGTTACTCAAATTACGAATGGTACTGAGCGTTATTTTTTTTTTTTTTTTGTTAGATTGAATTTCTTGCTTCCGTACGTAAAGACATCAAAAATATATAGAAACTAACAAAAAAAATCCACTAAAATACCGTGATCATATTTATTACGTAAAATAGAGGTCGGCTTATGACGAAGTAAACTTGTGTATGTGAGTAGAAAGATGTGCTTTTGGAATAGAACTCTTTATGTAGAATAGGAAAGAAAAATGCCACGGACGACATGAAATAAGGCCAGTCATGGAGACAATAATTGGTCTCAAAGTAGGGCAACACGTAACCGAATAATACGCGCAGACAATACCGTACCCGGCACCCCCCGTCGTGTGTGAAAGGAATTCCGAATGGAATGTCGTACTACGGAATACACTTAGGGCGGGGCGGATTCAGAATGATTACAGATATTATACCAGGTGCGGCGTTTAATTCAGATCACAGAGGCTGAACTTGACATACATACTGATGGCATTCTAGAAAAATGTCCATTAAACGAAATCTAAAAGACAGGGGAACAATACTAGAGGATAATCCCTGGCAATCGTTTGCTGGGAACCTGTGGAACAATATAGTATATCACTGTCGTGTAACATATCAACCTCGCTAACAGATGCCCGATACCGCAGGCATCACATCTATCGATAACATCCAGGAGAATATGTATATATTACTTATGAGACATCAGATAGCATCTACCTCTTCCCAAACATCAAAATTTCCATTTTGTATGTTAACTTCCTGGGTAGGCGGGTCCCTAACCTTTATCGGCTGGCCGACTTCGCGGTTCATACAATATAAAATCAAACAGTTGAAAATAAAAAAAATCTATACCTGAGGAATGAAAAGCGTTAATAAGATTATAATATGTTTAATTCAAAGTTCAAGACCCTATAGACTCGTCAGTACAGTCCCCGGTGTATGAACACGCCTGTTTGTTCGGACTGTTTAAACATCATATTACATACACTGGTACTATACTTCAACAGAATGTTGGATAAAGGCTCGGGTATCGATACAATAAAGGGCTAACAGAGGTACACACAGTCGTGCACGGTTACTCTTGTTCAGACCTTGTCACGATCTCTGTGGCTCGGGTTTCTCTGGTTTGAAGGTGAAATCGGTCAAATTTTCTGTGCGCAAAAATGTCAAGTGTCCATTCATGTGATGAATGCTTCCATCAATTAGTCGAACAGCCCACATTTTAGGCCGTGAATTTAACAAATGTCAACATTTCTTTGTAAAGCAAAAACACCTTATAATGTTGAGCTTTAGTGGAAACGTAAATGACTTAGTAAAATTCTCCCGGTGGTAATTAATCAAACCGAGACATTCAAAGTTCGGACGCACGTGCGGTTGGACTAAATCCAGTGATTACCATTAGTTGGTTTGAACAGCGTTCACGCTATCACCAAATTCAACTACTAAGTTAAGTTTTTAGAATACTTCCATCAAGACAAGTCGATGGGAACTTTAATGTAAAACACTTCGTCTAATGCTGAATCGGTCTGTTCATCCGTCTTCCGTAGTTCAACGCACTCGCCATACTTTTAAATATTGCAGTTCTTTCAACTATTTACGGGGTCAGATTTTGTGTCATCAATCTTTCTTAAAAGTTAATCATACACAAAACTTAGTATCCATACCTATATTGGCCCCAAGGGTTCTGAACATCGTAAAATACAATTTCAAGAGAAAAAAATATCAAAAGAAATAAGGAAAACGGAAAAAGATAAAAACTCCGAAAATAACTTTTGAACATGCTCAGGGGAGCGACTGTTGAAAACAATAAAAGGTCAACAAAACGAACTTGTTTCAGCAAGGTAAAACAGCTAACTCCTGGTTAGAATGTATAGACATGTGCAAAAGGTATACTTAAAGTCTCCATCAAACGCTAATTGAGTTTAATGGAGTTTACCGATCACCCAATAGAGAGTTTGATAGCGCGTCGTCTGAAGGAAGTTGCACATTGTTTGATCGGTAGATCCATGAATGACTTCTTCAGATTAATAATATCGCATTGTTTCCGGAAATCACAATAAAGGTGAGTCAAGTGACGTCAAAATACATCGGTATGGCTAGGTGTTTTAAGAATGTGTATTTCCCACGGACTGTTGAAAGTCCTAATGGAGTCCACAACACCAGAGCAACAAGGGAACCAACCGAATCCTTGTGATTCAGCATTCTACTGATCTCAGATTGGCATCTAGATCTGCCAAACTCGTATCAGATTCTAATCAATTTGAGATAGCCATTTATATATGTTCTTCGCCAAGTAACTGGCATGGAATTACCGTTGTACAATTTCATCACGGTCCCGAAGACCGATAGTAGACCTCTATATATTAATTTAAACAATCGTTTTGTTCTCCTCTACCAGTTCACATGTAAAACAATATGCTCTATATACCGCTACACCACCAGGTGGCGACACCAATCTTTCGACCGATGGTCTTTATATAGTTGTTTTGCACGACGGATTACTTTCAATCAATTTCATGCCTTATTGTCCCCATTCGATCAATTATAGAATGCAACTAACAACAATACACTTTAGTGATATACACGACACGAATGCGCCCAAGTGTGATGAAGTTCACAACCCTCTGGTAAAAATGACTTTATCCCTCACAACGTAATCATCGGCTCTGTGATAAAAGCTTACTTTGAATAGAAATTAACATATATTGCCAACAGGTATGTTCGCCCAGCTAATCAATTGTGGATCAGACAATATATTACATGTTAAATGGCCTATGGTGTCCTAGGTTTCAGGTTAAAGCTATTGGGTCCGACTGGTGTTCGTTTTATAAAATGTATCCTCATTTCCAGTGGGGCACTTACAAATGTATTTTTCACTGAAGTTATACAATACATACTTCCTTCATCTTTCCTTACAACATAATAGTTCTTATAATTAGCTGGTTCAAGCCCTTTGTCTGCTTCTTTATCCACGATGATCAATCTAGGGCACATACCACATATTACCGAATAAAATATAAATTCAGAAATCACGTACCACACGCTTCAGAACAAAACATTCAGTCACTGATTAGAATCACAATCAGCTGTCAAGTCTATATGAATTTCATTTCCATTACAATGATAACAAATAAGAATAAATAGTATTTATAGGTGTTGTAGTTTTTAGGAAACGGGTTAAGTGTTCCAATGTCTCTGTTAATACATTTAAAAACGAAAATAACCGTTGTTTCATTAACGCAATGTTAATATTTCGGTATAGCGGTCAATTTGTTTCATCGCAAATTAAACGAAATTGCTTATAGAACTATACATAGTCATCATACACGTGAAAATACCGTCCATTTGTTCTCTCAACATATTTGAACTTTTTCTTTATGAAACGCCGATCGTGTCGTTATTTATAATTAATCGTTATGGTTGGCCTACTGGTTTAGACAAGTATAAATTATTTCGATCGTAGTAATTTAACTTATACATATTTAAAATGTAGTAAATCAAATGCATTCTAATTTTACATTAACGTGATATTTCTGTCTCTCCTTATTGTATGGTATGTGTCAGAAGTTTGTACGGTATATATCGATATGTACAGGTAATCGATCACACATCTACATGACGTCATCAGTCTCGTGCATATAATGTACAGCATTGCTAAATGATGAGATTTAACAACCGCAAATAAATAATAAAGTGTCTATTTAGAAATAATGAATGTCTTTGTTTATTTATGCGTTTATTTATCTTTATTTACTTGATTCATCTAAATAACTTCAGCCGAAATCAGCCGAAATATCCCGAAACTAACTAACTTCGTCAACAGCTGAAATTAAGTGAGAGGTATCCGAACATCAACTCCACAGACGGCGACAGGTTTTAATTAAAACATTGTTGGTCTGTTTCATTTTTAATAAATCTGTCTATTGTTGTTTGTCACGACTAATATAAATGTCAACAGTGTGTGCCCTGTTCTGTAATGTGCTGGCAAGTGATACAGAAAAGATATTAAGTTTATGTGACCCGGCTGTCTGTCCAAGACTCAATGACATTCCACATTACGTAAATAAGTATTCGTCATATCAAGGCATTTATGACTGACATGTGCATCATGAGCAGTAAGGTGTGGTACAGGTGTAATTTGTTACCAGTGTATAAGTAAGCTAATTAACTGCTGTTATCTACCAACCACCTGCTGCCTGATAATGTACCCTTTCAGCAAAAACCATATAAAACAGCATGATGTTTACCGGGTAGTTGGTTCGGGAAAGTAGAAAGTGTTGCTCGTGCTAATTTTGTGTAATGAACCTAAGGAGAGAGCGTGCCAACACAGAGACTGTGCAGTGAAGCACGGTTAAAGATGCTCATAAATAGTCGATCGGTCCCCAGATGAAATATGTTAGTAGTGGTGAAATCAATAACGTATTTTTTAATGACGGAAAAATTTTGACTTTGTCGTTCAATTATCCAGCGATGGTGTTTGTCGACAATATCGATTACTACATCATAACGACCGGTAATACTATCAGTGGAGGAAACTGTTATAAACACGATACATTATTTATACTCCTTGTAACGCGCCAGGTAACACAAACCGTGATTGTGACAAAGGTAGAAAATAGATACTACAGGACAGGCGAAACACAGGCCCAAGCATTGTATACTAGGGGCAAAAGTATTCCCTGGTTAATGTCTGTCAGTGTGTGTCTATTGTCTAACTAGATTTTCAGTTTGTACTGGTCATGTTTGTCACCAACACTGAAAAGAAAAGGCAGTCATTAAATAAAACCAATTTAAAAAATGATACAATTAGAAACATGCGTGCCAATTTTCGAGAATGAAGTAAATCCCCCCCCCCCCCCATTTTTTTTTTTTTAACTCGATGGGGACTGCAATTACAGTTGACTACTGACCATATCCATGTTTAGATACATTGGTGCTCTAACTCTGTTGACACCACAGAATACCCTGTGTAAACTTGACTAACAATAGTCACATTCACCATTCTGTTTGGCTACCAATATTGGCTGCAGCGACTCAATACCTACCTTCCACCGACTGGAATATCTCGTCCGGATGAAGTACCCACCAATTGTCAACTTTAGAAACATAACTTATCCTCGTGTACAATGTCAACACAAACACAATCCATATAGTGTGTTGGGGGAACAAATGTTCTATGTTTCTCCTTCCTTCGCCTGATGGTAGCGAATCATCATTAATTTTTTGCTGACATGAACTATTCCTCTGTCGGGTGCGTTTTTCTGGTATAGATAAGGGACGTTTAGCTACACTCTTCTTTGCCTGTTTTTTTCCCATTACGTTGTTTTACTCGATACCATCCATGATATCGCTCTACAATTTCCATCCGTTGTCATCGGGTGATTCGCGAAGTCTGCGGGCTGGTGTCTGATTCCCAATCTTATAAATCACCATCAGCAAAACGCTAATCAATAATGATCACGTGTCAATTTTAATTTCACAAAATAAACATACAAACGTAGAACTGTTTGTCAACTTTAAAGGCCAATCACAAATATTTGTTAACATCACAACGGACTAGTAGCGTTAGTTGTGTATCTGTTTGATCAATGGAACGCACTTTAAATACCAGTTCCACCGCAGTTGTCGCTGTGTTCCAGTCGAACACTGACGTTGTAGTAGGTAAAACGTTAATTGTCATGCTCCTGCTGTGTGTGGAACACTTGCACACTTGTGCTCTCATTTTACCTGTGACGACACTGTGATGTTCTCCCGTATCTTTATACTTCAGTTGGCGTGACACACGAACAGATAGCCGTCATGCGCCAGTGACCCTTCTAGAGTCGCACTACTGAATAGGACTTTCTGAAATTCGTTTCTGGACAGTGATCTTGGGGGTGAAATTTTCATTAGGACATTGAGATTTCGGGATAGTTACAAGTGACCAATGGGGTAATATTTTCTGACAGTGATTAAGAGGGTATAATGATTTTAAGGACCAAGATTTTTGAGACAGTACCATTTTGTAGTGATATTAGTGAGTGAGATTTTGGCGGTGGCAGTTTAGGGTAGTGATATTTTGGTCAGGGCAATGATTTTTGGAGTCGGATTTCGGGACAGTAATTTTTGGTGGTGATATTTTCTAACAGAAATGAAGGGGTTTAGGAGAGCGAGCGTTTTGGAGATATCAGAGTCGGTTATTTTGGTGTGTGATAATTAGGGGAGTCGTGGATTTTGAGAAAGTCTGTTGAAATGCTGACAGGCCGTAAAAACTTAAAGCTCGTTAAATAAATAAATAACCTTCGTTTTCTCATGTTTCAGTGTTTCTTAGATAAATTCATGATAATAAAGTTTTTTTTTCCAAAGTTTAATACACCTAAAGCTGTAGTAACGAAAATGAGTAATACGTGGTTCATTTTAAACGCCCTGCCAAGCGGCTACTACTTGTGTTGACTAATGCCGAAACACTCCAGGACATTAGCATTTTAATGAGTATTTTATTTCTAAGACGGAAATAAAATCTGGTTTACGTTAATAGAATGGGACAAGGTGTAAAAGGTTAGCTACTGTGTACGTTTACAAGTCGCTACCGTAAAGTTTGGCAGATTTTAAACATTACATAACTGTTCCGACATTATGACCATCATTCAGCTCAAAATTCATCCCATAGGCATACATACAAGAATGAAATGACGTGTCGCCAATTACGCAGCCTATGATTGTAAATGTCTTGTGGTCCTTTAATTATGTCACACAACAAAGCTGGTCAAATTAAGTTACAGATTATATATATATGATTTTTGACATCAGAGGATCTTGTGTAATGATCGAAGTAAGAGTTTAACTATATGATTTGTTATGAGCCTGAAGGTGTCGGATTAAACAGGCGACACTGTAGCTACACTTGGCTGTATATGGCGTCCAGGGAGGTATATTTGTAATATATAGGTTGCTGGTCATTCTCAGTAAGGACCCTCGTCACGACTAGCAGGATTATAATACTTGACCTATTTAAGAGGACTCGGTTCTGAAATAGATCACGAGGTGATAAAAGGTCACGTGTCACGTGAATTCCAATACACCCATTGTAATTTAGGAATGATTGACACTTAAGAATAAAAAATAAAAATCACCAGTACTGATCTAAACAAATTGTAAATATGATATTGAATTCAAGTTCAAGACAAACATACGGCATTAAAAAATGATGTCAGTAACGTTACACGGAATCCTACTCTGATGAAGTGAGTGTAAATATGTATTACACGACTATATCTGACTAAAATCGTACAAGTAGTCTTCAGAGAAAGGTTGATGGAAATTAAAAATTCATTATACGGCCCAGGTTTGGACGCGCTCCGTCAGTCATTCCGGGGTCCTGTGGGGTCCGTTGTATGTATTATGATCCCACTGTAGTAGTAATCTTAATCAATAAGCTATTTAGTAGTTTTCAAACAATTCGATAGCTAAATGAACTTATCTATGTGGCTGAAACCTACTTAAAATCCCTCCAACAAACAATTACAGTCTTCACTTGAATATTAAGTTAAGAAAATATCTTCTACAATGAATTAACTTTTCATTTCACTCCAGTTTGACTCCAGATTTTCTAAGAGACTACATAAAATCTTATGTTATGCATATCATCATACATATGTAACTGATCTTTATCAAATCATCTTCTGACGATAACGAGGTTTAATGTAACATCAATGGTGAGAACATCTGCATGGAAAAGCCAACTTCATGGTTCCATGGGAGGTAACTCGAAAAAGAACACCATGTAGAGGACATGATTGGACGAATTCTCATTAGGACAGGATAGAACGTCGATGTGCTATCTAATGGAGTCACTTCGGAAAGTAAAGAGATTTTTAGAGGCATGTTTAATCAAAACCTACAGATTTGTTTTATCAAAGTTGTAAATTATATGGTTTCAATCCCACAGGGACCTTTAGGGTGGGGCCAAAAAGGGGTGAAAATACCCATATAAGGTAGAACCAAATATTCTTAATTGACGGCTTTAAGGTGCTTCACCAAACTTGTAAATTGCTATTCATGATGGTATTGATGAATGGAAGAGTTTATAAAAAATGATATTTTTGAGTGCATTACGTTCAATTTAAAGCTTGTTAGAAGCTTGAGCATGGGATGATAGTTAATCTTATGCATAGTTTACATTTGCGTTACATGTACAATATTTTATTGACAATATTATATTTGAGATATATTACAAGAAGTATACCAGCATTGTAACTCATGTGGCTGTTAAGGCCCCGTGGGCCTCTTGCCATACATCTAAATTAGTCTCTAGAGAATTCATTATATAGATAGATGCATGTCGTTTAAAGCCTTGAAGCTGTGTGAATGAGACACCGTTTTACTCTATACTACATCTCAGTGAAACCACTGGAATGATTATGTTTAAATCACCATGGTAACTTGATGGTATTATTATAACTATTAGACGGTGCTATCAATATATGGTCACCTATTATAGCAGTTTCAGTTTTGTATCAGATGCTGATTGGTCTATATCCGATCACGTGTTATTCAGTTAACATCGAATTGCACTCTGCGATGCTCGTGCGAGTGTTCTGTAACATCGCGTAATTTCGGCCAATTAGATTCGTTCCGTGGTCAAATTGCGTCATAGTGCAATATGATCTTTTCCGTGATCTCACCGAGTCACTGGAAATGTGACATCGCCGAAGTATTTCATTTATTGCGACGGTATTATCTAATAACTTAGTGATATATTGAATTTGTGATATCACAAAGTAAAGCTGAACAGCGGATATCACCCTAATGACAACAACTGCAAAACAAGCTACAATTTCATATCAGTTACTTTGTTGAACGGAATGGAAGTGCAGAAGGAAGGTCTTAATTTGGGAAGAAACCAGAGTTCGCGGGGGAAACCCAGGTTACCTCTTACCTATTCACGTTCGTTCCGGTAATCGAGCCCCGAACGCGTATGGGAAAGGCAAGTGTGCTATCGCTGTGTCATCCGACCGCTATAACGAATTAGGGATATCACAAATTCAAACTTCATAATAGATAGGTGGTATCAGCGCAATAATTCAGTAATGTCACCTGATCTTTTAAATGAAATCATTTATGTGGAATACGTTAAGTGAAATGGCGCCCCATATCTATGCGGATGATCTCATCTAGAAACTTTCGAGGGAAACCTCGGAGTCCACTGAGGGTCTACTCGTGGGTTGATGCTTGAAATGGTGGACAAGAACGACAAATGGTCAATATGGCCAAAGGTAAGAGGGAGCTGTCTTGTGTACGTGTAAAAAGTCAGACTCCACCGAGCCTGGACCTGGGTGATAGAGGTAATATACCATGGATGACAGGGTGATACGAGTAATAATATAGAAGAATGCATGTTGTTATCATGTTGTGTAACAACGTTTAGATGGCATTTCTGTTCAGGAGAATCACCTTGAAGCAGTTCCAAATCAGTACTAAAGATCAACTTGCAAGGTAATAAATTTCATTTCATGAAAGTAAAACTCCCTTTTAAAAAAAATAAATACATATGCAATATTTCTAAGCATTCATATTAAGCTAAGTATTGATACTACGTAATAGTAATTATTTTCCAATATATCTTAAACGTATCAAAACCAATGTTGCATATTTATTCAAATGTCCGTGGGGGAGGGGAACCCGGCTTGTATGAATGGGGCCTGAGGAGTAGATCCCAAAATGGATACTTCGAAAATCCTTTAAAATTCTTCCTTTGCGGGTTTTGTTCAAATTTGGTCTGAAGCATCATTAGGTTGTGTGCGCGAGTTTAATTTTGTATAAACGGTCTGAACCACCCCCCCCCCCCCCCCCCCCCCCCGCCTCGTGTAGCAGAGGGGCAGGGAATAATAGGGAAACAGTGGAATAGTTTTGAAATGCTTCCGTTGAGAAGTATTTATAAAAAGATTTGTTCAGAAGCATCATAGCGTTAAAGGAACTTAAGAATTTCCTTACTCGTCTGTAAAAATGACAGATATTTGTTTAAACTTTGTTAGAAACACCCTTTGATTCTGTCAGAGACGTGACCTAAACGGCAGATTGATGTAATCTTTGAAATACATCTTTTTAGCATTTTGATCAAATTTCGTTGCAAATATCCTTTGGTCAAAGAGACACAATTTTACGTAAATCACGCGTCTGTAAGAGTCCAACGTGGAAAATAGAAGTGAGAGTTAAAAAATCTTTCACTGCTTAGATGAAGTTATTTGACAAATTTTAGTTTAAATCTTTAAAATTCCTTTTCTTGTGTGAAAAATATAACTATATAATTGTAAATAAAAATGTCTTGAGTTGAAAGATGAAATATACAGGTGAGCGATGTATGCCCTAAAAACCTCTTATTTAGGATTGCTACCAATCTTGTTTGAGTTTGATTTCAACATATTTTGATTGTATCAAATCAATACAATGGAGATCGGGGACAAGTTTTCCAGCTTCCAAAAATAATATACAACACATTAATGTTTACACAAGATGACATAAATCTGTAAATCAAATAAAGGATTTTCATGGGAAAATAGGTATGGTACAGATGGGGTGCAAAGAGATAAAAAAAAAAAACATATATGGAGTGGAAAGTGCAGGTCTCCTCATGTTCACTTTTGAAAAGAATCAAAACTTTAAATAGTTTAATAAATAATGTCATAAGTTGAGTGAGTGAATCTTTCTCGGCCTACCAGGCTTAATATGCCGGTATCTGTGTTTGACTCGTTCGACTTTTCACAGTTCATAATTCTTTACTTGAGTTGCTTTCCATCAGATGAGTCATCCCTTTCTTTCTGGTATTTCCGCTTCTAATCTTCCCAACTTGTTTTCTTGCACTAAACTTCTGAATGAAAAGTATAGGAAGATGGAGACGACACTCGACTTATCTGTTATATCAGATATATATCAGATCAATCATTAAAAAATAATCATTTTTGGTCGATGTATGTGATTTTTTTTATTTACTTAAACCACTATTGGAATGGTATTGGTATAACTTTAATCTTATTTGTAAGTTTCTAAGTATTTTTTCATCAAAGGAAGTATGTTTCGTATGTAAACCTCAAGGTACCAAGTCGGTAAACATAACAGAATGGCACGAAAGTTATGATATGGGCGTACCTAACCATGATACCGTAATGACGTCGGTGTCCATATTGTCGTTTATAGACTAGTACTGTAGAAATATATGATCACCACGGGACGTTAAGTAATAAGTTGCCAATCTGAACATCAAAAATCATTTTCTTATTCAAAATCAACGAAATAGTGCGATTTATTTGAAAAGGCATTTGTACAAAGAAAGCAAGAGGATAATAAGAAACTGTTTACCAGAAGGGAAAATCACAGGAATGTCACGTTCTACAAAGAGAACCGAGGTAATGACAACACCGGAGCTGAGTATTTATGGCGGAAGTGATTGTTATGCTATCATGTGTAATTTTGGTGATTAAAGATGGTATCGTTTAATAAATATATCGTTATACAGTTTTCGTGACGATTATCATTATGTTCAGATATTTGTGTGAATATATAGTTGCATACGTTAATCAACTTGCATACATCTATCTGAAGTCCTTAGTAGGTGACGTCAGTAACGACCAGATTGGATCAGCAAAATAATTTGAAAAATGTAAAAAAAATGTATTATTGATTATCAGGGGGAAATATGCAAATTAATTGCAGACACATTATCTGAGCTCAATATACATAATAATAAGCGTCGTTTCATATTTTCAACTAGAAACGGTGGCTCAAGGGATATAACTCTTATATATTTTTATTAATTATTAATTTATTTTTGATCCGGTCTATTATTTAAATGCTGGAAACAAAACAGTTTGTGGATGAAGGATATAAGATTTTTTTTAAAAAAAAGTTTGCCGTGCAATACAAATTTCGAATATTAAATCATCCATTACGCAAGCTCGAGATATTTTGAAAGCAGAGAATTTTTGGCCAAAATCGTTGCCTACCTATGATTTGGAAAATAAAAGATAAGGATACAGCCTAGAAAACAACATTGAAAGAAAACGTAAATGGAAAAATAAATATCAGAGCAAGATGGATTAGGGTTGAAGAAATTGATTTGCTCCTCTCTGTCTTTATTTTGTAACTTCACATTGAATCCTATTCAAATTGTCGATATTGTATATACTATAAGATGTCATGCTCATCCTACGATCGATTTTTTTTCTAAATGTGAATTTCATTTAAAATTTCGACACCTAATGAAACAAAATGTTGCTCATCGAACGCACCGACAAAATCGTGAACGACCTTCACCTTCACGACTTCCGTTTATGCGAAATACGCATGCGTATGTTGTACTTTCCCGGATCAACGCATGCGCATATGTAATGGCCGACATTTTGCGCCAACTTTCTGCTTTCTGAAGAAGAGATATTCAAGAATTTCTATTTTATTCCACGAAAAACTGGTTTGATGCAATTTTATTGATAAAGAGTGTTTAGAAAATATATTTTTCAACATGAATATGTATATTATATAGAGATTTTTAATGAATATAAGCCAAAAATTGAGTGCAATTTAGCCATATTCTCTCGGTCGCCGAGAAAAGAAGAATGGTTTTCGAGTAAAATATTCGGTCTTCTGGAACATCTTGCAAACAGCTGATATAATCGACACTTCATCATGACTACGGTCGAATATGACTTAGATACATCAGGCGGATTGATGGAGGTGAGTTGTTTGATATGATGATGAGCATTTCGGCGACAATTTGTTATTGTAGCATTGTCGATTTCTGAGAGCAAGACGATAATTGAGAAAAACTGTCATGGCTGCTGTTTAGCCGAAGTCTAAACATAGTAACGCAGTTTTGGTATTTTATTCATGTTTTTAAAGTATGGAACTACAATGGTAGTGTCTTCAGAGCTGTCAAACACGTATAATTTGGTAATTTGAAGGGACAGGAACAGAGTTTAATTGTAGGGACTTTTTTTTGTCGTAAATGCTGGTCTCCCTCTGCGAAAAGTTTAATTTAGCTGCACATAATTACATACAGAATATAGATATATGCCACGTCCTTTTTGGTTATACTTGTTAGCTAAAACAAAAAAGAAAATCCTGTTTCATGTCTGCATAGTCATACACACCTTATAGATATGTAGTTGGATATATGATATAGCCCATTTTAGACTTCATAATTTATGTTGTAGCAAATCCAAAAACTGGTGTCTCCGCCAGTCAGTGAAGAAGCTCTCCGAAGACAAAAACGTCGAGATCGTGAATATAGACGACCTGGACGGGCTGTCAACCATGACTGCTGTGACAGCTGCAAGGAAGGTGGAGACTTGCTGTGTTGTGACCGTTGCCCAGCTGCTTTTCATCTTCAGTGCCAGTAAGGACAAATATTCAATTATCTGGGTGTGAATTATTGGTTTGTTTACCTGAAATATCCTAGCACTTTCCAGATATTTCACTCTTCAAGATACACAATCATTACTATCCGACCAACATAATCTGATGGCTGGTTTTTTTAACCTGCAAGTTTACAGTCCAGAATCATAAAGTAAATGATGATATCCTTCAGTTTTTCAAAATTTTAATAATAAATCAGACTTCGCACTGTTGCATCTCCATGAAACATAAGAAAGCATCAACAGCATAAACAAGGAGCTGCAAAGCATGGCATCATCTCCTGCATCCAATTGTTGGTATGAATGCCCGAACAGACATGTTTCTGTGCCTTATATTATAGTACACTGATATTTTGATTCTCTTTGTCAGTTTAGCTCAGCTGAACAGTTTTCAAACTGAAGCAGGATTAAGATTTGCACAGAACAAATTTTGTATTTCCAACTTTGTTTCCATGGAAACAGAAAAATGATCAGGAATGAGATGACATGTTATTGTTAATTAGAGATAGTAGAACAGTCGTCAAGTTGATACCCTGAAAAAATACTTTTATTAACACACACCTTTTGTGGGGTACCCAAATTTTAATACCTGACACAGACCCAGGTACCCAACCTTTTATCTGACATATAAAATGAAATGTAACATAAACTTGTTGAAAAAGGGCTTGTAACTTCAGGGGACACGTTAGAATCGACCATAAGCATTGTATGAACACAATTGTTTTGTAATTAAACGATCTTGAGACAGATTACATTGGATCAAAAGTTGGCAAAACATGCCTGTCAAGCTTACTGCAAATATGGCAGGATGGTATTACTTGCACATGATCAACAGGAAGTAAAGTGAGATGGAGACATCAATGTATTTTACAAAGTTATTGTGCTCGACAAGTCATCATAGGAACAGCAAAAGTTTCGACCCAGAATAAGACACACTAAAATATATGGATAAAAATGTTGTTTAACTCAAACAAGAAGTTCAGGAATCCTTGTGTGTTATCAATGGCTACAGGGTAAAGTACATTACACAAGTCTGTGGTAAATACACACGTTTTATGGTTCCCAAAATGAAATGCAGTTGTGAGAAAGTACAGTAATGTTGAATGTGGAAATGTAACAAACAAAAGTGTCATCCTCAGTGAATGAAAACAACAAATGAGTGAGATATTGTATTACTTTAATAATCTGAAATGTAAACACAGATGGAAGACAGAATGTTGCCTATTTTGGAATTGGCCCTTTGCTTTAAAACATGGGGAGGGGAGTGCGACAAAGATCTTGAATTGGGAAAAAAACCAAACAAAATACAATGACATCCAAATCGGACCATGATCTGCGTATTACAAGAGATGTTTTAAAAAAATTTTTGGGAATTTTGAAGCTGTGCTTGGGATAAATATAACAGTCATTTGTTTTGGAATGGGGCCTACATTTGGCCCTAAATTCTACTGAAAAATGGCCTGGCACCTAAAGATTACAACATGGTAACAAGCAAGTTCATTACAGATATAAATTTGGTAAATGTTTGTGTGATCTTATCAACCAGATCATTAAATGTCTGTGTTAATTATAAATCTGATCCCAAGATACAACTTCATGTGCTCACTGATGTGTAAGTAATCAATCATTTAAAGTCATAACCTTGTGTTTTTGGTTGCATGTAAAAGTTATATGTATTCATGCTTTATTATGACAATGAACAGTATTTATTTGTATTGATATTTATTTATGTTACATTGATTTTTTTTCCTGTCATCATCAAGGGTGTAAAAAAATCTAAAATCACTGGCCCACTCAAGTGCTGAATTGCAAATTTTCCTTCTTGTCAAGATGATCCAGTTAACATTTTCAAGATGAAAAATCCATATTGAAACAAATTAAGACACAGTTTGAAATAATTCTTGCAGATTCGAAAGATTCATTAATTGGTTTTATTATTTAAACTGAAAGCTAAATTTAGTCAAACTAATTTTCTTTGCAATATTTAAAACTGGATTACCGGTAAATATTTTTTACGTGCTGTCAACTTGGTAGATTGAAAAAATTGAGAGGCACTTGGTTCTGTCAGCTACAAAGCAGTCAATTCATCTCGTAATAAACAACAATAAAAACCCAGGAGAAAAGGATATAGTCTTTATTGATTTGTAAAAAGTATCCTAACATAGCAGATAACCATCGAAATTGATTACAATTAAGTAATAGATCATTTCTGTACAGTAGTAAGTATGAAAAAGTAGACATAAGTAACGGTTGCCACGAGAAGTCATCTATGCTAGTTCAATGAAAATAGTTTTGAAAAATATTCAAAATTTTTATGAAATAAACTTACTTAAATTAGAAAAGTTTATAATAGGTAAAGTGATTTTAACTTCAACAAGTGAATTTACAACAATTTTTTGGCGATATGATGGTTACTAGCATCTCGGCGTGCTATATGACTGCGCATGATTTAGGCATCTCTGGTCCTGTGAGAGGTGGGTATATCTTACTGTGGGGGCTTTTTGCATCGATAGTTATTCACCAATGAATGACCTGGTATTGAATTCTGCATGTCTTGTATTGATCACTTTAGGTTTTTTGGTTTATATGGCATTTCCGCTTTTAAATATGGTAGGTAGACTGACTGAGTAAGGTATAGAAGTACAAATCTATTTTTAGAAAATCTGTTTTAGACATAGCCAATCAAAATCCGACATATTTTTGCATCCTGATTTCTAAAAGTAGATACTCGAATTTCCTATCCCATAATATTACATTTCAAACATGGCCAGTTGGCAGCACAGTAAACAACCTACATGCATTACGGTCTACAGAATGAAGAGAAAACACCCAACAACAATAACTATGTAAATATGTAGAATCATAAATGATTCAGTGTTTTTATTGCACTAGCCGGTGCTAGCTGACAAATATTTTCCACTAACCCAGCCTTAAAATCTTCTAGCCCTAGGTGTCGGGATAGCAGATTTTTTCACCCTTACATCAATGCCCTAGAAATCAACAGTAGCATCATAGTCCGTCACTTCCTTGTTGGTGTAAACAACCAGAATTAAACAGCCGATTTCCTAGCATTTGATTATTTAAGCAAATGAATTTGCTGTGAAATTTTAAGATAAATCTGATTCTATTTTGATACTCACTATTATTTTTTATGTACACATTTCATCAGTCAAATTTACGTACAAAACAAGTCTTTCATGGCATCTATAGTGTCACATAATTGAACTTGAAATTTTGATATGTATTAAGTCATAATCTGTACAGATAGATTTAAAATTGATTTTGGATAATAAAATATATCAGTAATCAATTTTTGTAAAGTTAGTGGTATGTCATTTTCAATTGTTTGGTCAACAACCCAAGAGTAAGTGATATTTAACAGTGTCCAAGTTTTTATGATGCACTCAGGTTCCAATGTTTTCTGAAGTATGCTAGAGATGAAGGGAATGTAAGAAATAAAGTTAGTGTTCGTCCATTTTCTAACAGGTTGAAGTGTAACTGCTGAAGTGTGTTGGGGTTGAATTGTAATCACTGGTGTGTTAGGGGTGAAGTGTAATTACTGAAGGCTGTCTGGAATGAAATGTCCTAATAATATTTTACCCTATTGCTCATGGTTTAAATGAAATTGCATAAGTAGATTGGTCACTTGCTTGATAGGACAATGTCTCTGGGTTAAAATGTGATTTGGGTAGTGTACTGTGTAGTGATGTGTCGATGATCCAATATTGTCAATTGGCAGTGTGTAAAACAATTGATTCTGATGATCGATTGTGTTGCTCTATATTGGTAAAATTTAAGAAATATCTATTCTTTTCACCTGCTGACCGGTTTTGTTGTTGATGTGTATAAAGGGAGATCACTTGCTATTTAAGACAAGGATGCTGAAATTGGTTGGCAAAATCACATTGGAAGGATCAACCGGTTCCAACCAATTCATCAATTATGTCGACAACCTATGTCCCACCACTAGTATTGTGTACCAAGATTGAAAAAAAAGTTATGACTGTATCCAGGTTGAAATGTTATTTGGAACATGCCATGGTTTGAATGTAAATAACACATTGTGCAAAGGTTAAAAACTTGATTTTGTCACAACAGCTTTAAAAACCAGCAGGGAAAATACTGACATGTTTACTTGATCAAGTAAAATTGTAATTTGTTTTAAGGAAATGAATGTGAAGTCAAGTAAGTCTTGATTGAAATGTTGTTATATCAATACCATGTACATGTCAGGATTCAAATGTAGTGATGACATCAGATAAAAATGCGGTTAAGATAGTTTGATGGAGATCAAATACTATGAAGAGTCTCAGGATTTGATGAGGATGAAACCTATTCTGAAATAATCAATATTAATCAAATCCACTGAAATTGTTTAAAATCTTGTGATTGAATGTCTTGGGTTTTATGTTGAATGTAATGACAAGGTGAATACCCATCAGTATTGGGATTTCTGTATTTTCAACATTGGTGTTTGTGAAGGTTGATATGAGTTCTAAAACTTTTGTGTATTGATTTTGAAGAACAGCGTTAAAGGTTGCAGTAACTGAACTTTGAAATACAGGGTTAAAGGTTGCAGTTACCTATTTTTGAAATACAGGGTTAAAGGTTGCAGTAACCTAACTTTGAAATACAGGGTTAAAGGTTGCAGTTACCTAACTTTGAAATACAGGGTTAAAGGTTTCAGTTACCTAACTTTGAAGTACAGGGTTAAAGGTTGCAGTTACCTAACTTTGAACTTCAGGGTTAAAGGTTGCAGTTACCTAACTTTGAAATACAGGGTTAAAGGTTGCAGTTACCTAACTTTTAAATACAGGGTTAAAGGTTGCAGTTACATATCTTTGAAATGCAGGGTTATAGGTTGTAGTTATGGAACGTGGATACAATGCATTGTAATCAGGGAGATGTTGCTTTCTATTAATGTCATTCAAATGGTCAAAGCTATATGACATGGCCATTAATATTAAAGGTAGTGATTATTCTGTGTACATAGATGTTTGAAGATTTCTAATACTCAAGGTGTACATTGCATGTAGGGCTGACCTGCAATACTTGTATGGTATATGTTTCATCTGTCATTCAGGCACTGTTATTAGCTTTTTACCATGTAATTACAATAAAAGAAAACAAATTTCAGTCTAGGTCTCATTGTCTACATACATCAATGAAGAAAGAGATGGTAAGATATCTGTCATGACTTGCGTTACATGGCCATATTTAACGGTTGAACAAGAACTTTGGTAAACAGAGGTCAGTTACCATGATGTGCATGTAGTAGGTACGGCAGTGTTACACTCAATTAGAATAGGAGGGAAACACTTGGCATGCTTCCAGTTATTGATATGCATCATTTTGTGAAGGAACTCTCAAGACTGGTCTGTTATCTGAGGCTGGTGATGAATGTGTATATCATCAATGTCACTAGTGCCCTACATTTTATTAGCTGTCTGTTGTCACTTTACCCTACAACAGCTGTAGACATGTATGTTGTCACTATACACTACAACAGCTGTAGACAGGTCTGTTGTCACTTTATCCATACAACAGCTTTAGACTTGTCTGTTGTCACTTTACCTTAAAATAGCTGTAGACTTGTCTGTTGTCACTTTACCTTAAAATAGCTGTAGACTTGACTGTTGTCACTTTATCCATACAACAGCTGTAGACAGGTCTGTTGTCACATTATCCATCAACAGCTGAAGACTTGTCTGTTGTCACTTTATCCATACAACAGCTGTAGACATGGCTGTTGTCACTGTACCCTACAACAGCTGTAGACTTGTCTGTTGTCACTTTACCCATACAACAGCTGTAGACTTGTCTGTTGTCACTTTACCCATACAACAGCTGTAGACAGGTCTGTTGTCACTTCACCCATACAACAGCTATAGTCTTGTCTGTTGTAATTTTACCCTACAACAGCTGTAGACTTGTCTATTGTCACTTTACCCATACAACAGCTGTAGTCTTGTCTGTTGTAATTTTACCCTACAACAGCTGTAGACTTGTCTGTTGTCACTTTACCTTAGAACAGCTGTAGACTTGTCTGTTGTCATTTTACCCTTAAAAAGCTGTAGACATGTATGTTGTCACTGTTCTATATCTGTACTGTAACTAGTCCCCTATAACATTTGTATATCTGTACTGTAACATAGTCTCCTATAACAGTTGTATATCTGTACTGTAACTAGTCTCCTATAAAAGTTGTATATCTGTACTGTAACTAGTCTCCTATTACAGTTGTATATCTGTACTGTAACTAGTCTCCTATAACAGTTGTATATCTGTACTGTAACTAGTCTCCTATAACAGTTGTATATCTGTACTGTAACTAGTCTCCTATAACAGTTGTATATCTGTACTGTAACTAGTCTCCTATAACAGTTGTATATCTGTACTGTAACTAGTCTCCTATAACAGTTGTATATCTGTACTGTAACAGTTGTATATCTGTACTGTAACTAGTCTCCTATAACAGTTGTATATCTGTACTGTAACTAGTCTCCTATAACAGTTTTATATCTGTACTGTAACTAGTCTCCTATAACAGTTGTATATCTGTACTGTAACTAGTCCCCTATAACAGTTGTATATCTGTACTGTAACTAGTCTCCTATAACAGTTGTATATCTGTACTGTAACTAATCCCCTATAAAAGTTGTATATCTGTACTGTAACTAGTCTCCTATAACAGTTGTATATCTGTACTGTAACTAGTCTCCTATAACAGTTGTATATTTGTACTGTAACTAGTCCCCTATAACAGTTGTATATATGTACTGTAACTAGTCTCCTATAACAGTTGTATATTTGTACTGTAACTAGTCCCCTATAACAGTTGTGTATATGTACTGTAACTATTTAAACATGTGAGGGGGTCAAACATTGGGTAGGCACATTTGGTGTCCACCAGATAACATGAGTAGTTTTAGATGGATCAATTTCATACATAATAGGGAGATTTATTATTTAATCCATGGAGTTAATGCCCCTTATTCAATTACCAGTGTTCGTTTGAAATTGCAAATAGTCTTTAAAGGATCAACTTCAAATTTCATAGGAAGGTTCATTACCATGATAGCTTGGACAGGTTTCATGACTGAAATGAATAATGGCCCTTTATTCAATTATCAAATCTTTGTCTGTTCTATAATTTTGGTCACGGCAACATTCTGTCTGTAATTTAGAGAGTTATGGCCCTTTATTTCGATTACTTAAACAGAGTCTGCTTTATATCTCTAGTAGTTTCCAATTGATACACTTAAGATTTAAGATGGAGGCTCGTTACCACCATAGCTCAGACAGGTTCGATAACCAAAATTATATGCCTGTTATTTATCAAGTAATGGTGGCCTTTGTAAAAATTATATAACAATAACTTGAGTTTTTTTTCCATGGATCATTCAGATGCTCAGCAGTTTACTCCGGTTGCCTTCACCATTACACAGCAGGCACTATCTGTTAATGTGAATGAAGTGTTGATCGCACATTAACCATCACTTTCTTTCCCTTTCCTGTCGCAAAGTACTCATTTGAACCATGACGGCGTATCATGTAATGCCTCACAAAGCAATTGTTACTATATTTAGCTATAGATTGTCTGATGTTGTAATTCTTTATGATTTATAATATAACTATAAATATATATCACCAATTTATCTACATTTTCCCTCCCTGTGACATTTAGGAACATGTAGATAACACTGATTATAGTGAATATTATACAAAGTGTTAGAGTTATCCAGTATGTTGTGTAGTCTACTTCACACAAGATCATTGGATTACCCGTAGATTGTGTACTTCATCCAAAAAGGATTTAATTGAAAGCTTTACCAGGAGCATAGATTCCTAATTACATACAAACAGAAGTATTGATCCTTAATCACAATGAGACAGTATGATATTGTTTGTATGGTGAAGCTCATCACTCTGGCTAGTTACTCTGTCCTTACCATCGACTGTTAATTCTAGACAATTGACATTGAATACTGTGTATGTTTTGACACTGGAGAGATTTACATGACTTTCAGGATATTGGAACAGGTCATAACCTGTTCATCTTAAGTGTGTTAAGCCATGGCAGAGCATATATTGATTAGTGGTAATTAGCTTGTTTGATATATCTGTTTTTTATTAAGTAAATTCCATATCATCTGATCATCAATGGTTTTCAAGAAAACATCAATATACAGAAATGATGTTTAAAACCAGTATACAACAAATCAATGGATGGTTGGTAAAATATACATACAACATATTTTAGGTCAGATGAGACAACGTCTTATGTAATTTATTTCAGTTGTTTTGTGGTCAGCTGTATTACATTCTGTATTTTTGAAAAATTGATAATTTCAACTTCTCATTAAAAAAAAATTCTTTTGATGAAGTCCTGAAATTTACTTGACTTTGGAATCCAAGATTTGAAAAGTAGAATTCTGAAATCAGAATGGAAAAAAATAATAGCATTTTTTATTATTTTTATGTCTAGTGAACTGGTTTAAAATTTAGCAGTCATACACCTTATGATAATTGTAATTTCCAGTCAAAATCTACCAATGTGTTATCACACAAAGATATGATGATTAGTCTAAACAACACCTGTGTGTATATGTCACAGACGTGAAACAACTTCAGGAATATACTGGAGACTGTGTAGTGTTAATTATGGTGACAGCATTGCTGTAATTACATGTATACTTAGTTATAATTCATCAACTCTTGACAAAATATTTCCTGTCATGGTGAATTCTAATTCTCATGTAATACACATTCTTGTTTGGGGTTGTCATTATAATCAAGGACTAAGTGACCACAGAAATATTACTTTATAAAGGAGGTTTGTTTTGTATTAAATTCTTTTATCACCTGCTTCCTTTGTAACAGAAAAAAAGTACATGAATATTCTTGCGTTTTCAGTGATCCCCCCTTAGAGGAAGATGATATTCCACCTGGAGAATGGATTTGTCATCGATGTCGGGTCGCTCCTGTTGTAGATGTAAGTGACATGGATGTTGCATAACTCCTGTGGTAAATTCTGAAAGGTTTAACTGTTATTGTCGCTTGAATTGAAGATGTTAGTAATCTCCTTTTGTAGAAGTAAGCTGATAAATATTTTCGCATTAACTTGCAATGACAGTTGGTCCTGAATAATAGATCTGATGAAATTCAAACAAACAGTTATGTGATTAATATGTATGGTGAATATAATGATTTTTAAACTATACATAAATAAATAGATTGAATGTTGTTTGATTCATGTCATGGAAATTCACTTACTGATTCACCACAAGTAGATTCTTTAGAGTAAGTTTTCAGTCTAGTTTAATATCAAAATTAAATGAGATGAATATTATCAAAAACCAAAATAGTTTGAATTACATGTGTAGTGAAAATGTATTAGAATGGTAATCTACATATAGTACTTTTACTCTTCCTTTAGATATAAATGTCCTCAAATTTCCTTAAATTTTCTTTGATTTGAACTGTTCTCCTTAGTCAAAGGATGATGATACAGCCTCAACAAAGAGCAGTAGTAGCAGCACTAATGGCCGTGTTGGGCCAGGCCGACCTCCAAAAGGGCAGACCTTACCGATGGCACCTACACTGCCCCCATTTGAGGAGATGGACTTTGACAAGGATGATCTTCAGAACCCTCTTAGGACCTTGGCAAAGGCAGCTAAACTAATGAATCCTGTACAATTTGAACTTCCCAAAGATATAGCATGTACAACATCATTACCAGGTTTGTTACTGCTGAAGGAAAGACTTCAGTTGTAAAGGAAGTCATTCACTTATTTTGTCACCCAATGATAATGTGAGTTCCTTTAATAATTATTGTATGTCATTCATTGTCCAGCTGTAAGACATTGAACACATGATAGGAAGTTTGGTTGTTATTGTATATAGCTATTATATCCTGTGTGCTGTTGTCTTTAAACTGAAAATATGTACAGATAGGAGATGCAATACTGAAAGTTAAGTTGCTGCATCATAAAAATGTTATTTCCTTGTTTTCTAGGTTCAAGTAAACGGAAATGGTGGGGTCGAGATCGAAGTTCACAGAAGAAACTCGCTCATGAGTTGGACAATGGCATGGTACCACTCCCTGCCAAGGTCTGCTTCTACTGTAGCAGGTATGTGATAGGTGTTAATAATACACCCATGTAGGGCCCTGGAGGAAATTTGGGAAGACTAATCACCACAGGGATTAGTTATCAATTCAGTTCATTCATATCATTATACATACAGTCCAGAAAGGTAAATTATTCATACATACATGTGATCAGTTAAAATCAAATGTCTTCATCTTGGTATAGTTTAAACTTTTATTGTTAAATAATTTTAAGCTTTAGTGTCATCTCTATCATGTAATATCTTTATTTGTATTGTTATTGTAAATCTTCATATTTACAGGAGTTGTAGAGTGGGTCCGCTGTTACAGTGCGATTTTTGTCCGCTTGTGTATCACATGGACTGTCTCAATCCTCCTCTCACTTCCCTGCCCACAGGACGATGGATGTGTTCAAACCACCCAGAACACGTCTCAGTAAGTATAATTTTTCTGTCGAACACAAACAGTGTATCAATCATACATCAGAGCTATAACCTATGGGATATCTAGGGTCGGACTCTTTACATCATAACAGATTAACCAAATCTCTTTGTAGTTTGTAGTTAAAGATTTTAAATAGTGAAGAAAATAGAATTAATAAAAAATGAAACTTTGCAATCAAGATCATAACATATAAAGGGAGTAAAGATTGATGATAATTGTCACCCTGGGAGTTAAATATTGGTATATTTTGGGGTAGGGGTACCCTGGGAGTTAAATATTGGTATATTTTGGGGTAGGGGTACCCTGGGAGAATGATGATAATTGTCACCCTGGGAGTTAAATATTGGTATATTTTGGGGTAGGGGTACCCTGGGAGTTAAATATTGGTATGATAAGTTAAATATTGGTATATTTTGTCACCCTGGGAGTTAAATATTGGTATATTTTGGGGTAGGGGTACCCTGGGAGAATGATGATAATTGTCACCCTGGGAGTTAAATATTGGTATATTTTGGGGTAGGGGTACCCTGGGAGTTAAATATTGGTATATTTTGGGGTAGGGGTACCCTGGGAGTTAAATATTGGTATATTTTGGGGTAGGGGTACCCTGGGAGTTAAATATTGGTATGATATTTTGGTTACCTGAGGAGATTGATGATAATTGTCTTTCTAGTACATTGTTTGATCCTCTTAACTTTTCAGGACCAGAAGTTATTACAGACCGTCAGTTTATCAGAAAGAGTGAAATTGTGGGACTCATTTAGTGGTCATATCAATCAGCATAGTATCAAAGTTAATTTCCTCAATAAGATTCATAGACAAAGTCCACCATTCAGGATAAAGATACGACACCCTCGTCGCAAGTCTATATCGGTAAGTATTCCACAAGGAATGTCTCAGTAACAAATCTATCATGGATAGTTTTCTAAAAGTTTTATCAAGGGAACAAATTTTATCTCTACAAGTATTTCACAAGGAAAATTTTGATATTCCTCGATGATTATATCATATCAATCCCAGTAAGTATTCCACAGGGAAAATCTTGGTTGAAATATCTGTTTAAAAAATCTGGATGACATATTTTCAGATTGATTCTATAAAGAAGTATTGTGTAAAAAAGTTGATATGATGTAAAATGACAGTTCATTGTTACCTGAAATGGTCAGTGTAGAAAAATGAAATATCAAATTATGTGGAAATAGCCAGTATTTTATCATCTCAAATTTTACAGTAGTATGTGCCTGCACAAACTGAAAAAATAATCGTCCTGATATTTTTCATATTGTGCAAAAATCATTAAAAAAACCCACTTCGTTTTGTATGAGAAGCCAAATTTCTGGCTACAAAACATTGCAAAAAAACGGTACCACAAAATGTTATTGTATAGTGACTGAAACGCCAGTTTAGGCTTTAGTGTTATTTCAATAGGAGGTGACTGGCTGGTAATGAAATGCTAGGTATGTAAGGAAAACAGTAAAACTTGATACTTAAGATGATATGTATTGTAGATACCAGAAGCCATCAAACATCACTACCGTAATCCACCCCCATTACTGCCACGACTAACCGACAACATGACCCAGGATGTTCCTGTTACCATGGAAGGTAAACCCACTGCCACACTCGAGGAGCAGGAAGAAGTGAGTAGAGATATTTGATATAGAATATGGAAGTTTATCATTAATTGTGTTAAAATAATTACGGAAAAGTCACATAAAGAAATATTTTAACTATTGAAAAAAGGATCAGTATTTTCTGATTTGAAAAAAAAAATGTTTTGTTGAAACAGTTTCAGTATGCGTAAAATTTTTAGAAAATGTGGCATAGTATAGTGTCCAGACCTAAATTCAACTTAAGTGGATCAGATATTATGTAATCATTGATTGGAAGTATTCTAAATCAAATTCCTGATTTAGCATTGAGGACACTTGATATAAAAGAATAAGAGGTGATAAATTCTCTGCTAAGATTTCAGAGTTTTTTGTTGTAATTTGTTTTGTGTATTCCTGACATAATGTTTGAGAAGTAGTTTCTTTGTTTTGTATGAAAGGAGATTTTGTTTCATTCATTGTAAGTTACTTTATTTATTTATCGTGAAATATTTCAAACTTTCAATCACATAAGGTAAGGAATGTTTTCAGTAATATGACAGTCTTGAAGAGTCCTTGTCTTTAATAGCTTATCATTAATGAATTTAAAGTAATTTCTAGATCAAAGTTTGAGAAATCATATATTCGCAAATGTGTCTGAACAGATATGTTCATGAAATCTAAGTGACTTACAGTATTTGCAATATAAACTAATGGCATAGTAGTAAAAGCTAAACAATGATGAAAAAAGCTGTTGAGTTACATTCAATCACAATAAAGATGTTTAATCACATGATAATAGAATTTTCACTAATGTGATGGAAACACTAATGTTTGAGTTCTGATAATGGTTATTTTAATCCTCAGTGGCTAACAGCTGTGGTCTCATTACAAACAAGCATAGCGAAACACTTGGCACAGCAGCAAATCCAAAGATCTAGTGATGGCAGTTCTCGCGTCAGTGAAACATCAAAACCCGAAAAGCCTACAGCATCTGTACAACCGGTGGTCCAGAGAGACACAGTTGAACAAGAAAGTTCTTCATCAGTGGGACAATCCTGTGATATTGACAAGTTATCTGCCCTTGATGGTGATCGGACTTTACTAAATGGTCCCGTCTCTCAAGACGGTGTTTCTAATGGACCTCTAGATGTAAATAGAGGAGGAGCTATCTCATTGTTAAATCCTCCTGGCTTCTCCTCAAGTGGACAAATTGTAGGATCTGGTTCAAATTCTTCATCTGTGAATGGTGATGTGGAAATGACAGATGTTTCTAATGTGAAAGGCACAACATCATCTGATTCTCCAGCTGTGATCAAATCTCGTAGTAACAGTACAGACAGTCCAAGTATTGTGCGTGTCAACTGGTCCTCAGGGGACAAACAGGGTGTGGCAATATCCTCAGCAACAGGGGTGACCACTCCATCAGGGAAGAACATTGTCATCAGTGCTGTAAACAAAACTAATAACACTGTTGTAACTAAAGTGTTAGGACCCAATAGTCAGGGAGGTAAACTAGCAGCTAACAATATGGCAGCAAAAAACCTAAGTGGCAGTAACCCAACGTCTATTCTGTCACCTCAGGTCACAGGCAAACAGATGGCCAAAGTGACAGGTATGGCCATAGGCAAGACCACAACTACAGGGTCAGGCAGCACAGCAAAGGTCATTACAGTGTCGGCTCCATCAGGTAAGTCAAGGTCATTACAGTGTCAGATCCATCAGGTAGGTCAAGGTTATTACAGTGTCAGATCTATCAGGTAGGTCAAGGTCATAACAGTGTCGGTTCCATCAGGTAAGTCAAGGTCATTACAGTGTCGGCTCCATCAGGTAAGTCAAGGTCATTACAGTGTCGGATCCATCAGGTAGGTCAAGGTTATTACGGTGTCAGATCAATCAGGTAAGTCAAGGTCATTAAAGTGTCAGCTCCATCAGGTAAGTCAAGGTCATTACAGTGTCAGATCCATCAAGTAGGTAGATTCACCAAATAAAGTGTTTTGTAACAGCTCATTAATGTAACTCAAGGTCATCTTCATTATCTCCATCATTTAAGAACTTTCATGTCTGTTTAGTGGTGTCTTAGACCATGATTTCTACTGTTATATATTATAAGCTGATCATCTCTGAGCTGTGTAATATACATGTGTTAGACTTTGGGTATCTAAAATATTGCTCAATCTTTGATTATAGGTAAAGTGTCCACAGCCAATTCTCATGGGTCATCCAACGCCATTGTGTCCCTCAATAATTCTCTACAGCAGTGTGTGGAGGGAGCAGGAGGTAAGAGACAACAGGAGAGGATATATAGAGAAAGTAGTGACCCTCTTTTGTTTTAGTATGATATTATGTATGTACACAGTGGGCTGTCAGTAAACAGGTACTACTGGGATCTGTAGAGAATTCTGGATGGTTGGTAGTCAGTAGAATAGAATAAAAACTATGAAAACAATGATTGATGTTTTGTTTTTATGAAAGTCTTGCAATTGAAATTCACATCATTGATATTAGCAATAATAGATCTACATTTATTTCACAATGCAATTAATACAAGAGAACATTAGATCTGTTAATTGATATGACACAGATTTCATTATTGTCACATTGTCAATATTGATGGCTGTTACAATTAGGATACTTGAAAAAGTCAGTGATTGCCTTATGCTCTTACCAGTATTATTGTGACAGTCAAATCATTCTATTTTGGTGTTGAATTTTGTTAAGTTATGCATATGTATAACCTGCATCATGAAGTACTTAAAATGTGATTTTCTTTCCTTAGACAATGAACTGAGTAAGCTGGATGAGCGCCTCATACAGATCCTGGCCTGGCAGAGGCTGCAGCAGCTGATGCCACACAAACAGCAATCCTCTTCCTCAAAAAAAGGAGTATTAAATGGACTTCTAACACAACAAGGTAATAAACAGTCCTTATAAGTTACAAATATTATCTGAATATGCAGACCAATACTTGATAAACTATGGTAAATAACTCTGGATGGTGAAGTTGGATACTATATCAGTCTGACATAAAAATATTCAATTCCTGAACCCTACCAACCATAGTTGAGAATGAAAGAGTATGGAGAGATTTTCTTACACTTCTGTAAATGGTCTAGATGTTAAAATTCTTTGATAATTTCTATCTATTCTGAAAAAGATTTAAAATCAAAGAGAATATTTTAACAAAAATAGTGGTGATTTTGGATGCCCTTCGGTGATTTCTTGCAAATGTTGATGAAATGAATAATTACAAATGCTATGATCCTGTTTATAGAAC